>NC_041401.2:168602743-168895243 GCF_900747795.2 Erpetoichthys calabaricus | reverse complement strand
AAAAACCTTTTATTTTCGTCCCGTTCTCCACACAACACAGCTCAGTCCCGCACAACTCACAGTGCTCTAGCCCCAGTCTCCCTTCTCCTGGGCCTTTTCTCGCCTTGTCCCTGGGCCACCTCTATTCCCTCTCCAGGAGCTTCGTCCTGCTCCTGCTCCCGACTCCAGCTCCTTGATAGGAGGGAGGCGGCCCCATTTATAGTCACCCGGATGTGCTCCAGGTGGTTCCCGGCAATCTTCCCTTGACACGCCCTTGTGTGGCGGAAGTGCCGGCTGTCTTTCCGGAAGCACTCCGGGTGTCTCTCTTTCCTTCTTCCCCCCAGCCCTTCCTAGTGTGGCGGAAGTGCTGAGTTCCCAAGTCCTCCAGGCATGAGGACGCTCCCTGGCGGTCCGGAGGAGGCATGAGCCCTCCTCCTGTCCTTCTGGGCGTCCCGGCTGGGTACCACCCCCAGCCGCGTGCCACAATATATATATATATATATATATATATATATATATATATATATATATATATATATATGTATATATATGTATATCCTCTTTAATAAAATCCCTGTGTGCGTCCAGGTGTCCGTGTGTGTGTGTCTTCTGGTGAAGTGCGCATGCACGGGGCACGGTGCGAATCACAATATTACTGTCAGAGAAAGTTACAGGCTTTTTACGGAAATACAAACCTGTATTACCGCCAGAGAAAATCAAAGGTATATTACGGACGTACAAGCCAGCGGACGTACAAGACAGTATTACTGTCACAGAAAATTAAAGACACACAATACACGCCGGCAGCCTACGAAGAACGGTCAGCTCAGCAAGTAAACATCAACAAAAGAAAGGCTGAAAGACAAAGAAAAATACGACCAACAAAAAGAATGAGGTCAAAGAAACCTTGCCATTTAATATAGACTGTTCCTACTAATGTTTATGCACTACTGTTCTAGCGCCCATTATTGTAACGGGCTTAATGACTAGTATATATATATATATATATATATACAGTAGAGTCTCGCTTATTCGACCTTCGCTTATCCAACATTCTGTATTATCCGACGTCCCACCGCAAAAATAAAAAACACAAAAAAACGCATCAATCGGCAACAAGAACTGCAAGTTGCAAGCATGAGCGTAGTCTGTTTTTCTGTTGTTTTGTTGTAAAACATGATTACAGTGGATTATGTGGCCTGCCCTCTCTGGCGTGTGTGCGTGTGTCTCTCTCTCCTCGCGTGTGTGCACACGTGTGTCTCTCTCGCTCGCGTGTGTGCGCACGTGCCTGTGTCTCTCTCGCTCGTGTGTGTGTGCGTGCCTGTATCTCTCCCGCTCGCGTATGTGCACGCGCCTGTGTCTCTCTCGCTCGCGTGTGTGTGCGCCTGTGTCTCTCTCGCGTGTGTGTGCATGTTTCTCTTTCTCTCACGCGCGTGTGTGCGTGTCTTTCTTTCTCTCGCGCGTGTGTATGCGCATGTGTCTCTCTCGCGTGTGTCTCTCTCGCGCGTGTGTGTGTCTCTTTATCGCGCGCGCGTGTGTCTGTCTGTGTCTCTCTCTCCCGCTCTCTCTCTCTCTTGCTGCACAGGGAGAGACTGAACACATGCAGAAATCATCGGCGTGCACAAACCGAAAGGGAAACTGGCTTGTTGGTATACCGAGTGTGTGGTCGTGAGCAGATGCAAAAGTTTGGCGAACTTTTTGGTCATAACCCGACTTGTACCTGTTCAGAGACGTTCGTGAACCGAAAACATATTAGGTTCGTAATGTGTAAAATTATAACATAGTTTGACATTTAACAGGCTTTTTCTTAACACCTCCCATTATCCGACATTTTCGCTTATCCGATGTTCTGCCGGCCCGTTTATGTCGGGTAAGCAAGATTCTACTGTATATATATACAGAAGAGCTTTTGGGAGGCAGCTTATGGACTCTGAACTGATAAGACATCTTCTTTAAATATTTTTGCCTTCTGATGTATTTTCATTGTAGGGGGTCATGGACATGCCCCAAACCTTTTTCTGTGTCTACCTCTTGTTTTTCCTGTATACGTGTTTCAAATCAGTTCTGTTTTTTCTTGCAAAGTATGTTTCTACTATATATATAAAACCCTGAAGCAGCAATAAAAACCTTGGAGTCAATCAAGCTTCTCAGTTTCCAGGCTTCAAGTGTGTCACCAGAATTTTTTAATGTGCTCTAAATTATTGTGTGTGTCCCCTAAGCCCATTGTAAGGGAATTCTTTCATTTTTTTTTCTTTCAGCTTTTTGATAAGGTACCTTTTCTCCTTCTCACGGTAAACAGAGAGACAGAGGAATTGAACGCATGTCTTCCTAAGCAGTGACTTATTGTGATTAATGAAGAAATGATAGCCAGAGCTCTCAACTAGTTTGAGAGTCTGCTTGTTAGAAGACAAACTAAGCTCATTGTTTTATAAAGTTACAGATTTCCTTTTTCCTTCTGTGACACTTTTTTGAATCTGTTTACTTTTGTGATGGATTGTTTTATGATAAATTGTTAATTGATAAACCATTTTTAAGGCATCCCAAAACTCTATTAAAGGTTACCTCTTTTACTGCAGAATTCAATACAGGGCTTTAACCATCTTGGTTTCTAACCTGCCACACTAAAATTTGGTATTATTTATTTTTAGATATCTGAGATTGTAAGTTGGTATTATTTTTAAAAGAGTATTTTTGGATCTATCCCTTTGATTTTGATTTCTTATTCAGCAGAAGTTTGTGAAGCACTACTAGGGCTCCTTCATACCTATGATAATACGCCTTTATAATGCCTCACTGTCACTGCTGCCTTATCATTAGCTAAGACAGAACTATTTTTTTTTCTTCTTTTTTGTAATTTCGTGTGTGTATTTGGGGGCAGGGGATGTTGCTGTTGTATGTTATAATATTCCTTGAGTTTTTATAAAACCTAATAAATCCCTTGAGGCAAATAAAGTACTCTCTATCTATCACCTCTGTTTAGATTTGCTGTCATTTTATCTTTAATGATCCTCTTTCAAAAAACAGCTGCTAGGGCCCTGACTCGTATTAAACAAAGTGATCACATGTCGCATCAATTACACCGATGATCCATCAAAGACACAATCACCTACAACAAGCCACTATTAACTAAGTTGTCAACAACAACCAACTCTACAGAATGTCACTCGATGCTATGTGAGACAGCTTCATAAAATCTTCTGGCCCAAAAACACAACTTATGGTAAGTGTCCCTTTAGTTTTGTGTAGTTTTAGTTTTTTTCTCAGGAATGCAACATCTAGATCTGCTTCATTGGATGTCACAATTAAATTCTGGCTTAATGTTAACCCAACCCTACATCCTCTTCCTAAAATGGTTTTTCCTGCATTAGCTCTCAGAAATTGTTTTTTTGTTATAGTTGTTATTATTAATTGCACACTGTACACAGACTCTCTTTGCTTTAACAAAGATTTTCAATAGGTAGAATCATGCACAGTGCTCATATTTTATTGTTTAATTAAGATTAAATTCCTTTCTTCTTATTTTATCTTCTGTCACCTTCAAAAGTTACCTACAACAATCATCTTCAAATTCCAAAATTATTTCATTTCAAAAAGAAACGTCTTTAGAGAGCAGCCCTAGATTCATGATGCATTGGTTTTGTTTAATGATTGTTTTTAAATAAAATACATAAAACAAACAAGATGCATTTAAGGCATAATCAATATTATGGAAAGAAAACTGAAAAACAGAAATGTCAATATGAAGCAGCAAGAATACAACCTCATTTCTACAGTTCAGCTAGCAGATAAATACTTCCCCTCATTGGTAAAACACAATGTCTGCAAAGAATATGGTGCTTTGCCACATCTCACTGGTAACTGGACTCATCAACTTCCTCCATGGCTTGGATGGAGTTTCATTCTTTTAATTCCAAATCCATACAGTTTCTCATTCAAAATGCATCACTGCCAATCAAATTAAGTCTGCTGGATAAATTTTGCAGGATTTCTGGGTTAAAAGTTAGTTTAAAAAAGAGTGTAACTTTTCCAGCCAACTCTCTTATATGTTATACTACATTAGATTACTTTTCATTAATTGTTTTAGAACAGCTCAAAAATCTGGGAGTTGCAGTCACCAGGAAATTAAAAAACCTTTTTTCAGTTTAATTTTTGCAGTATGATTAAAAGCATTAAACAAGAAGTTGACAGGTAGATATTATTTCAGCACTAGCTGCGTGAATTAATATTGTTAAAATTCATATTCTTCCAAAACATTCATTTTTCTTTCAAGAGTTCACTACATGTATTAAAAATTCCTTTTTTCAAAAAGTTTGATTAGTTATAATGCTGTAAATCTGGAATGGAAAGAGGGCATGTAGGAAGGCTTGGTGTAACCCTACTTTCCGTTTCTAGCAACGCATTATTTATTTTAAATGTACGAGTTCCAAACTTTGTTTAGAATAATCTGCCTGATTTCATACCTTCTATCAATATTTTCTCTTGAATATATTATAGCTGGTAATGAAGAAATACTAATTTCACAGAATGCACCTTAAGTCAATGTCACATTATGCAACTTCTAGTCATGCAGCCTGTCAGACTTGCTGAGCAGTTGCTGATCTTCTTCCCTCGCTATGTCAATTTAAACAGCTAAAAATCGGTGCCTATGTCACTTTTACCAAGTCTTTCCAATCTTCTAGCACCTTCTCAACCGCTCTTGTGAAAGTCAATAATGTTGTGGTGGCGCTACATAAATTATGAGCTTCAACTCCTGGCAGTCCCTGCAGTGGCTGTGATTGGATGTCTGAGGACAGCACAAGGACTGCTAGAGATAAAACCGGCCAGAGGAAGCTTTGAAAAGGAAGGCCGGCTAGTCAGGAAAGGAGGTCAGAAGTCTGGAGTTTGTGTCTGTGTTCAACCGTCTGTTTTAACATAGGCATCATCTCCTTTTGGATCATCACTGGTCCTGGATCACCACACTTGTATGAATGCATGGACTGGTTTGTGCCTGCCTGTTGTGTGAATACTGTGTTGGATTGGTTTTCATTTTTTGTCGGAGGAAGCACTCCCAATCCCATCACCCCTCAATAAATCAGGATTAACAGTAGGACCACTTTACATTACTTACAGCGAGCAGTTCTTTGGATTGTCTCTTCTGCATCATTTCCACATCATCAGTTGCCATTTCATATGGATAGTGCATTGGACTTTGTGTTTATTGTGCGTGTTGTTGTTGTTTATGGTTTTCATTATAGGTGTGATCACTGGCAGGGAACTGAGGGAGGGATTGTTTTTCCTCATGGTTTAGTGAATTATTCTTGCTATTATTCATTTAATATATTCAATTTAATTATTGTTTAATCCATTTGTCACCATGTCTCTGTGTGTGAGTGTTGCGAGTCGAGCCAAGGCTGGGTGCATTCCTGGGATGCCCACCAAAAAATAAACAAATCACCATCTTAGCAGTGGTGTGAATCTTAGTAGCACTGCAACTGCTAAAATGTGCTGACAAAGGTATTGCTGTATGGAGGGTTAACAGGTACAGAGAGTTCAGCCACAACCTTGGCCCATTTTTTCTTCTTTGTCGTGGTATGTAAAACAAGAGACATTAGACAGACAAGATTTGCTTGTGACATGAGGTGCAAAACACTTGTGTTCCTTTTTCTTTGTCACTGCATTCTATGCATTGTACTTCAAATGAGCATTCATTGGTTGTTAGCTCTAATGCAACCAGAGCCCACCGCTACAATTTATATATCTGTTTGTTTTTGTCAGAGCAAGTAATGGACTAGTTGGTCACTGGGCATGCCATGTTAGGCAATCATCTTCACAACAGCGCACTGATGACTGCCTCCATCTTGCCAAGATGATGTAAAAGAAGGTTATGACTGAAAATCGTACAAAATGTTATGTTTAGGCAACAGCAGGAAAGGGACCTCCCAATGAAAATCTCAGACAGACAATGCAAATCAATTATTCATAACATACACTTCTGTGTAAAATGTGACAAATTCAGCCAAAAATTGTACATTGCATACATTTTTGAAGATTAAACATTTATCCAAACCTTATCAAGATTTTGGGCCTTAGATGTGCATGATATTGTTAAGAACTGACATTAAGTTATTATATCTTGGGATTGTCCTACACTATGACCATTTTGAGGGGAAATATTTTCTGATGCGTTAGACATTATAGGATTCAAAATTATTCTATATCCTTTAATTTCACTGGAGTAACACCAGATTGCACACGTTTATGTATCTGCAGTATACATTTACACTTCTCATGCATCAGCTTATCTTGCTCAGTAGGAAGAATCGTAACTCATGCTCTATAACTCAATGGGAAAGCAATGTCTTACATTATCTAAATCTAGAAAAAAAAATTCCTTTGCAAGGAACAGACTTTGACAAGAATTCATTAATGTTGTTCTAAAATAAGCCAGCCAGGTCTCTGCCTCTGTTCTGTTTTTCTTTAGATGTTTTAATAAATGTAAGGAACTGTTTTACAATGGGGCTTTTGTTCACATAGGTCTCTCAGGAGTTAGTTTAGTTTTTACTTTAAGTGTTAATTTTTTTTGTGATGAAATATTTATTAGTAGAATGAAAAAGGGACAGATCAGATATGAGTGTAACAATAAATGATTTTGTTTATAATGATTCAGTTCCGCTCATGTCTTATTTTTTGGAATTTTTACATGCTGCAATGTAGTTTTTAAGTTCAATAAAATGTATTAAAAACATACTCAATTTCTGGACATTATTCAAACAAATAAACTTTGTGAAACGACCGAACCACTCATAAATTTTCATTCATCTTTGCCCAAGTCTTTTATGACAGTTCTGGGCTTAAACAAATTCAGGATTTTTTGGAAATGTAATGTTAACATTTAAAAAACTATTAAATAAATAAACTGATACATCGATGAGACTCTGGCATATGTAACTAGAAAATAAGAATTAATTGAAAATAAGCAGAAGTCAAGCAAAACTGGAAGCAACAATAAAGAAATTTTTACTTTTCCAATCTGATAGGGCCACTATGGCTAGTAATGTTCCCATCATTCAAGTGTGTCACTCATCATTGAAGGCTACGTCCACACTCATAATTTTTTTGTTTAAATGCTAGCATTTTCACATTTTTTATGAAAGTATCTCAATCCACACTAAAAAGACCAAAACTACATATGACGTAGTCCAAGGTTAGGCAGTCCTTGAGGGCCACAGTGGCTGCAGGTTTTTGTTCCAACCAAGTTGCTTAATTAGAAACCAATCCTTGTCAATCTCTGACCTTATTTAATTTTATGGCTTGTTAGTCTTAATGTTAGGTTCTTAGATCATAGATTTTTTTTCCTTTCTAAGGATATCATCCAAAACAGATATTTTTCAGTCTGTCACATTTTTCTCTTAAGTGTTTTATTAAACCAAATAGTTCATGATGAATCCACACAGGTGTAAATGAAAACAAGTAAGATGGAGATCTGCTGGCTCCTTTGTCATTAGCATCTTATTGTTAATAAGGAGCCATTAAAATCAGTCAATGTGGCTGTTTAAGACTGAAATAAGCAATTAACAGAGGGGAAACTTAACAAGCGAGCCCACTAAAATGAAGCATTAAAATGTCGTTTGAGCAATAATTGACTTCTCATTAAGAAACTGGGTTGGAATAAAAACCGCTTTCCATGCCAGACGCTGCCTACCCCTGACATAGACAGTCGACTACACTGGGCATGCATGATTCACCGAAAAAATCCATGAAGGGACAGGTTCGTTGCTGGACAAGGAATTTATCACAAACCAGTAACATCTGGTAAATGGTTTGCTTTTAGTGCAAGAAGCCAGCATTCAAAGTACAGAAAATGCAATTTTGATGCATTCAGGTAAGCAGCACAACAAGCCCCATGGAAAGCAACTCTCCTGTGTCCACTGTGTTAGAACAGGTTTTCCTTCTGTTAAAGGTGACCAATCAGGCAATGAGATGTAATGCACTGGATCCAATCAGGGAAGTGTTACCTAATAATCTTGAAAAACTCAGAGCGCAATGAGAGTTTATGTTTTCAGAAGTCTACGTTTTATCTCATCCACATGTTTTCAGAAGTGTACGGCTCTGGATAGTGTCTTCTAAAGTCTCCGTTTTCCGGGGTTAAAAACACCATGGTAGGGTAACATACAACACTGAGATCATAGGTGAATGTAAGTTGCATGTTTTTTTTTCATTGTAAATGTAGTCATCATGTGTCAGCCATTTCACTAAGTTAGTTGATGTTATTTTTCATTTTACTGTGAGAAGATATATAAAAGTACTAGTTATGATACTGTGCACTTCATCATAAACTTCATTATTTTTGGTATCACCTACATCATCTCAATCCCAGTTAAATCCTATAATGAACAGATATATCAAAATAGGTGAGCTTTTCATATAGGTAGAAAAGTAAGAATGCAGAGTAAGGTGCTGCCTCTTTTAAACAAGCATTTATCCGATGGGGTGGCATGGAGTATATGTTCGTTTGTCTAATGACCCCTTTTGAAACGTATTCATGGTTAAACACTCATGCCTGTACAAAGCATGCATCTCACCGCTTCAAAAGAAACAAGGTGGCACGTTGGGTCATTAAGCGATTAAAAATGTGGTCCAGCTCTTCTTTCAAGAACTCCCAGCCTAACAACATACGCTTGTTTCAGATCTCAGTTAAATACATTCATCCTGGATTTTGATTGGCCAGAAGAGGTACCAACTATGCCCATCTTTTCTTCCAGAGATCTTCATGACCCCTTTCAATTTTACGAAACTGTGCATGGTGGCATCTGTCATCACTGTACTACTGAACAATGTATTTGCTGCCTGCATCGTTATTTTAATTTAACTTACATTTTTATTCACCAGAGGGCAGCATCCCAAGCTAGGCTTACCATCCATCCATCCATCCATTTTCTAACCCGCTGAATCCGAACACAGGGTCACGGGGGTCTGCTGGAGCCTTACCTAGTCTATTAAAATAACTTCTCTTTATACATGGCTGACACCACTTAGCTACAAAGTGGAAAGTATATAATGCAGCACCTAACTGAAGGTTCATGGGATGTACCCAGTGAAGTGCATGAGACAGTTTGAGTTATTTAAATAAATAAATGCGAAACAATCCTGCACTGTATGACAGACAACTATAGTGTACCATATGAAGTTCTGTATGAAGTGTTTTATTATTTTCACTACTAGATTAATTTGTAAAATGACAACAGTGAAAAGCTGCATAAAAAATATGGTACTTCAAGGAAATATTTGAGAGACCAAGTTAGGTTGTAAATGCAGTTGAATGTATACAAGAAAACCTCAACTCCAGTTCTTCATAGTGATCCCACAAACTCATGGTCTTGCGTAGAGAAAGGCAGTATGCTGCAGTTCTTCAGTGGGGTTTCATACGGTGTGAACCTTCCCCGGCAGATAAAGGTAATGACGATCCCCCACACGTCTTAACAGACTCCTCTGTTTATTTTGTTGGAAAGGGAAGTCGGTAATTGGATTGGTGCTACTCAAGTCAGTTCATTAAGCAGGCAGGGGTCTTGCTGTGTGAGGCTTTGAAGGGTGTTAGTGGAGCTATGCTCTAATTTGGGAGGGAATTCAAAACACATGATGAAGGAAGGTAAGCACACTGAGGCTTTGCACTTTGTGTTATGCCAGCTGTCATGCTCACACTCATTAAGCAGCTGCCTTTAATGGACACCCCTCATTCCAAAATCCAAAATGACCCTACTGATGGCTTAGAGATGACCCATGCTGACAGGACACTGATGCAGGATTAAATGGGACTTGTATTGGTGCAGAGTTTTTTGTGCATCACCTGTAGAAAAGTAAAAATGATGACTTTAGATATCAAAGCCCTGAAACAGCCGATGAACACCTTGGGCAACACTAGCCCCTTCTACATACAGTAGGCACGGCTGGGGGTAATCAGAAGCTGAAAACTGCTGAATGACGTCTGAGGACAGAAGGGCAAATAAAGAGCAACAAACAAAATGTAAACTGGTTAGCTCAGCTCGGAGTTCATAACAGGGTTTGAGCTGAGTCCATGGAGAGTGGCCATTAGAAGGTTTTGTCATAAAAGTAGTAATGTAACAAATCTCGTAACACATACTTGATTTGGAAGGTTTAGTATTCACCCTGTCCGGGACTGGCTGCCATGTTGTTGGAACAGCAACTGACTCCCTGCAACCTTTGACTGGTCAGAAAATGGATGGCTGAATGATCGTGTTTACTACTTGTATTAGGTCTTATCAGAAACATTATTAATAACAAAAAGGACACTTATTTAGCATAAAACTGATACACTGTTTTCCCCCCACTATTTTATTAAAATATATCTACTAATGTCACTAAAACTTTAATTTTATTTGCTGCAACTTCATTGATCTCACAATTAACAATGATAAATAGATAGATAGAAAAGGAACTATATAAGTGACAGACAGACAGACAGACAGACAGACAGACAGACAGGCAGGCAGGCAGGCAGACAGACACATAGATAGATAGATAGATAGATAGATAGATAGATAGATAGATAGATAGATAGATAGATAGATAGATAGATAGATAGATAGATACTTTTTTCATCCCAAAAGAACAATTTCTTGCCAATGTCAACCCAAAATAAAGATTTTTTTTTCTTTTCTTTCTTTTTCTCATTGTGTGCTGGTTACTTTTATTGGGAACACCCAGTTTCTGGAGGTGTTTTTGTCCAATGCTCAGGGTTTTACAAACCATGTTCATTAGAGGTCTGAATTCAGCACCTGAGCAGCACTTGTTTTACCTGGTAGTTCATCGAGATATTTTTAAAGCAGTTCCAAATGCTCCAATTACATAAAGAAGCACAAGAGTCTTTGTACTCCACATGCATAAAATTTCAGTTTCGAGTTCTTAGTATTTGAGTTCTTCTGCCTCTCTGACTGAGACATTCACGTCAACTGGAATGGCCGCATTGATAACTATACATCACCTCCAATGGAACAATCAGTTTTCACAGCCACCTTGATAACCTTTTCAAGCCATTACTAAAATTATTGGTATTATTTAAGTCAGAGACAATGACTAGACCTCAGATCTGAGACAGCCTATAGCATGAGTTTATGACAATATTGATAAGAGGAGAAGAGGAGAACGAAGAAAGGCATTAATTACCCCAGTCATCAATATAAATAAAATTGTACAGTAACCCGTTTGGATGATCTTTTGTTTGTCTGTTTGTTTGTTTAGCAATCATGCAAAAATGGCTGGACTGATTTTCACAAAAGTTTGCATGTAACCTGCCAATGGTCCAACTTGAAACATAGGCTACATGTCATATGAAGACAAAAAGTTACAAGTGGGGGGGGGGGGTTCAACTCAAAAAACAGTGCTGTTCCAGGGGCTATAATCCCATCAGTCAGCACTGGGGTGAGGATATCTTCATTTCTTCTAAAGATGACAGGTATGTACAGCATTTGCTTCTCAATTAATCTGAATAACAATTTAACAGGTTCACTGCTTGTGTCTAAGAGTGTGTTTTTTTCTCTAATCGTAGGTTTTGTGTTTAGCCATGGTCAATTTCCAAACGAGTTTTTTCCCCCATTTATGTTTACCCAAGCATCACTGGATACTTGACTAGTTAAAAATAATCCAACCAGCCATCTGTTTTTTGAAATCACTTTTTCCACTTTAGGGTTGGAAGAAGCCCGAGATGATTCTGGTAGTGTTGGATATAAAGCAAAACCAATCCTGGGTGGGATATCGTTCAGTCACAGGATGATGACAACATATTTATTATTACTATTATTATTATTATAGGCAGGGTTAAAATGTCTGTACGAATTGGGCTCTAGCCCTTGTAACGCAGAGTAGATTTCATATAAATCTATGAAAATGGATTTATAGCCACTGACTTGATCCTTATAAAAAAATACTGACCAATCTGGGGCTTTGACAAAGTCTGTGCCATGCTTTGCCGTTAATATTTATAATTACATTATGAAAACAAAAAAGACATTGCTTTTATCTTATTCAATATTACCAACATAACATAACAGATCTGCTTCATTAAATTTAGGTTTAGGGCAACATTATAATTATCATTATTAATATGATAAAGCCATAAACGAATTCTCCAATTTTGTTTACTCAAAACATTGGGTCGGAGGTGCTCAGAGTCAGTTCCATAAGTACTAGGCACAAGACAGGATTCAACTTTGAGTGGGAAGCCAGTCCATCACAAAGGCCACACACTGCCTCACCTTGAGCTCATTTGGACACGCCACTTAACCTAACATGTGCCCGTCTGAGATGTGGGAGTAAATTGAAAATGCAAACTCCACAGTGACCACACTGGGACCTAAACACCACGTGCCTGAAGCTGGAAGACAGCAGTGCTAACTAATCTGCTGCTGCACCTCCCATTTTCTGAGCTCACTCTATTCAGCATATACAGTATGTAGTGGTGGGGAGACATAGCCTATGTGTTTTAGTCCATTGCACACTCAACATTACAGCACGCCAGTATCTAATACATCTGCCTATGATTTTTCCACTTATAAACACTTATTATTAGTTTAACTACTACTTAAAATATATTGATAAACAGTGAATATTTGGAGGCGCTGAGCACTTTAAATACCTTTGAGTGCCATGATGCCTGATGGCATTCATATCTGAAGCTAATCCAAGGCACTGGGCTACATCTTTAATAAGGTTACTATCCACCTTATTTATTTATTTATTTATTTATTTATTTATTTGTGTTATAAACAAAAGGTTAGCCCATAAAAACCCCTCTATGTCTTTAATTTTTTAGTCTCCCGGGATGAAAACCCCATGTCTATTATGCAGCCACTAGGCTTTTCTTTTCTTTTGGTTGATGAAGCTGGAGCTTAAGAAAGGAGAGCCTCCGCTTTGCAGCTCATTTGCCTAATCCTGGGAACCAGAGTGCCAGCTCAACCCATAATGAGGTGTGAAGCTTGGCGGGGGGAGGGGCAGGAGGGGGGCTAGGCTTCTATAAGGCGTGGAGGTATTAACTAAACAAAGAGGCAACTGAGAGAAATAAAGGCGAGAATTCAAGAAGGAATGCCTTTAGAATTTCCAAACTTTTCACATTTAAAACCTTTTTTGTCCTGGAAAAAAGGGGGTTGTGTGTGTGTGTGGGAGGGGGATTCTGGTGGTGCTCACCGTTTAGAGAAAGGCAGACCGTAGCCGTTTGTTCAAACGGGAGGAATGCAGGATGACGTCGTAGTCGGCAGAATCAATGCATTAAACTCGCCCTTTGAATTTGATTCACTCTGTCGACCAATGGCTTATATGCTGTTTTAAATATTAGTTTGGTGAATTTTTCAACAGTGAATTCACCAGCACAGGAAGCAATACGAAAGGGTGTATAAACACACTACTCTCGAGGCCCCCACCTCACCCAGTCTCCTGTCCCTAAGACTTCCATAATGGCACTCTTAATTAAGAGGCACATCCACGGGAAAACACGCTGCCCACTTTGCATTTTTAGTAGAGCTGCCTACTTGAAATTAACAGCCATTTCCCAGTCCCATCCAATTACGGGCACAAGAGTTATCATCTCGTCTTTGTTGAGCAGCTTGAACGTCTGTCTCTTCAGCTTCTCCGGTGAGGTTTTAGCTTTTTAGCATCTCACACACGTTTGGTAACAGACTACTGCCTTCTCCAGTTTTGCAAAACTCAAACTTTTTGTATAAATAGACTAAATCTTACTAGGGATGGCAAAGCAGTTTATGATGATGCCTCATAGCCTAGGGTTCAAGTTCTGGACCATCTTCAGGTGACCCACTTTGCTCGCATAACTGAAAGATTTGCAGGTTCTGTCAAATGTTCATATCAACTCGGTCCACTCAGGCAGCATGTATGAGGGGGCCATGTGAAGGACTGGAGCCGGACACCGGATGCTACCAAGTTCTTGATAACGACATTATTAAAACTACATCATGCCACACGTACATAGAAATAATAAAGACTAACACTTTTAGAAAGACTAAAGCATTTTAATTATAAATTTAAGCAAACCCACAAGTGCATGAAGAAAATTACTTTTTTGCTCTTTAATAAAAGAAGCACAATGAGGTTAAGTGACGTTTATTCACAGTTGCACACTAAAGCTGCATCCACACTATTATGTTTTTATCTATAAACCGCGTCTTTAAACCAAAACAATCTCCATCCATATTAGCATTTCCACAATGTTTACAAAAGTAACTCCATTCACACTAAAACAACCAAAAACGCATATGACATAGATATTTGCCTAAACTGTGTACACAAGCATTAGTGGAAACATCCTTGAAGGGAGGGTAACACCGTTGGCTATGGGATTTATCAGAAAACCGTATCGACCAGTAATTTATTTGCCTTTTTTGTACATATGCAACATTCAAACTGTACAAAACATAATTTAGATGCATACAGGTACGCAACACAAAAATTATATTTTGGAATACGGTGTTCCACTGTAAAAGGTGACCAATCAGGGAATGAGACATTGTAATGTGCAGGATCGAATCAAGGAGAGGCAACGTAAAAAGCACAAACAAATCAGAAAAGGATTTGAGTCCATGTTTTCAAATGTTTATGTTTTCACCCATCCACACTACAATGCCAAGCTAGCATTTTCACAAATATATGATTCTGGAAGGCATTTTCAGAAGTCTGTGTTTTCAGCGGTTGAATGTGCCAGGGTACCGTGTGGATGAAAGGTGAAAGCGGAGACTAATATAATGTGAACTGAACTTGTGATTTTTTCTCACTTGGTAGGCTAAACTAGCAATAACTTTTACTGTGTAGTGCCTTTCATGAAAAATAAGCCAAAGGGCCTTAACAGGAACTGGAAAAACTTCCAGCTGGGGTAGTGCCAGGTAAAATGACTTACTGACTCAAACGATGGTGGAGCTGAATCAACAACCTTTCAGTTAAGGGCTCGTTTATACTTCATGCTCAGAATGCGTACGTGCCCGCATCATGGCTGCCACACGTTCCCAGCATTCATTTGACACGTCCTCTGAGCAGGTCCTCAGAAATTAATGCGACGTGTGTGTGAGTTGCAGTAACAGTAAAAAGTCTGGGGGCGCAGTGTGCCAAAAGTTGGAATTTGACGTCAGAGTCTCTGGTTACTATCTACATGTGACAGAAAGCCGCTACGAGATCGATGTGCACGCTTTGATGTTTGATGAATGGTTCAATGTGGTGAAACAAAATGCCGACATACAAATGCATTCGTGGTGCTTTTATATTCAAGCGTCGCATATTTCCGATCGTAATGACACGATACGCTTTAAAAGTCTTCTGTGCCGTCTTTTTTTCTAGGGTTTCCTCTGGACCTGACAGCAACGGCAAACAGCAATAGATCGCCACACAGAACACATTAAATGTATGATATTCCAACTCTCTGCACATTTAGAATCCTAAGATTTATACTTGATATCACTTTCATGATGAAACGCATTAAAGTATGTATGTTACATTTTACAGATAGATCGCTAATTTTGTTTAAATAATGAATACTGTTAATAATTACACACATGGGGGTAACACGGTGGCGGAGCGGTAGCACTGTTGTCTCACAGGTAGTCACGTCGCTGATATTCTTTGCCTGGAGTTTGCATGTCTTCCTGCTCTGTTTCCACAGTGTGGTCTGGTTTCCTTCCAAAGATATGCAGATTTGGTGGCACTAAAATGACGCCAGTGTATGTGAGTGCTTGTATTCACCTTGTGATGAGCTCATGTCCGTCCAGGGATTGTTTCAGCCTCGTGCCCAATGCTTGCTGGAATGGACAAATCCCTGGATTGATAGATTTAATCATTAAACATCCTTTTCAGAGATATTGCGGTAAGGTGTCATCGGAATTTAATGGGTGTTTCAGGCAATTCACAACACAGTGAAGCCAAATCTGTTCTCACAGGGATGATATCTCGCACTGCCACCTGGTGGATTCCTCCAGATTTACATATGCACACAAGTATAAACAGTAAAACGCTTGCATAGCAGGAGCGTCCGCTGCATCATGCGTCGCGTGAAGTATAAACCCAGCCTAACAGGCCAGCTTCTCAGTCACTAGGCCATACTGCTTACGTACATCTTCATTTCCTATAGTGTCTTTCCACTGTGAACACGTTTTCTAGGTGATTCTGAGAATGACTTAGAATATTTGGCTCTGTTCAACAGGTTCATCGGCTCACGCAGAGTCATGTCGGCTTTATAGTGAAGGTTATACTTGTACAGTTAGTGATCAATGTAAATAACAGAGGGAAGAAGATTTGTGGTGTCATGTCAGACCAATACAAAAATTGTGCAAAACGGCTACGTGTGCTTTCACAAAATTTTGCACATACATTATTGTTGTTCATGTAATTTAAAATAAAGGCTTCATGAAGTTTTAAAAATTTTGCTAGGCAACACCACATAAACTAAGTGGATGTTCATGAAATCTTTCGTGTACAGTACACAGTTAACCCATCTTTCAAAAGTTTCAAAAATATCACCTTGAGGGACAACACACACCCTGGCAGTTCTGTCCCGCTTACATCAAGCCTTCCATTTTATTAGTGTGGGAATAAATATCGATAGAAAATACAAAAATGTAGCATTTGTGGTTCCAGCCCAGCAAAGGGATAGCAAAATTGTGGAATTCAATCAAACTCAAAATTAACAAATTCTTGTCTTAAGACAGCAGAGATATTGATAGACAGAAAATGAAGTTGAAGAGTGGGACAGCCAGCAATGACAAAAGGGTCAACATTTAAAACACACACAGATATTTGCTTTCTTACCTTACCCCATGACATGAGCTTTCCCAGGCAACACTGAATACTTTGGCTAGTCTAGAGTTTAAGCTTCTATGGTTTTAACATCCTGATAATCTCAGGCTCCCCCAGCCCATTTTAGTATAAAGCGGGAATGAAAAATGGATGGATGGCAGCTCTGAGGTCAACACAAAGCAGAGCCGCCATTTCGAGCTTCTGGAAAAAATAAACAGCAGATTAAAAAAAAAAAAAAGCGCTTGTGTGATATAAGAAAGGAAGCTGCAGTGCATTTCTTCAGCCAGGGGTTTACGGCACCTGTCCCAGCTTTGCATTTGCTTTTTTGTGGGATCTGAAGCACATATCACTTCTATTCATCTTAAAACAGTCCCAGCTGTAGGAGCTCAATCATAGCCACCAGGCGCGCTCTGGCGGGGCCCCAGAAAGCCGGCTCGAGTTAAACCTTACCACGACGCCTCTGCTCCCCTCCTCATCTGGAGAAATTTGATAGGCAAACTTATAATAACAACAGACCAGGCGAGATAAATCAAAGAGGTGAAGACAAGCAGGCCATGTGTCAGGCAGGGAGCCAAGCTCTCACTTTCAGAAAGCAAAAGGCGCTATACAAAGGTGGGGGGGGGGGGCAAATGGGAACATGAATGTGATGGATGAGGCATGAGGTGGACATGCAGATGAACAGACAGATGTTGACACAAGCACAGTGTTTCAAAAATGCTGCTCATAGTGAACACTTCTTCATCTTTGATACGCCACCTTCATGGTAATGCCTCCCCAGCTATCTCTAGGAAGCTCCTTCAGTCATAATTTTCAAAATATGTCCAGAAGAGCAGTTCTCTGACTTTGCAGATCTGGTATTGCCGCAACTGTGTTAAAGGTTTTATTCCTAGGTTCAAATCACGTGTCTGGTCGTTTTCTGTGGATGGACTGTATGTTCTCCCCATGTCTATATGGCTCTTTCTACAGTTTTCCTCCCACACCCTAGGGCATGCTGCTTAGTTTGACTGAAAGTGGCCCATTGCCCCACTCCCCTTCACCACGACTGACAATGCTATGTTGTTCCTCTAGCCTTTCTTTTATTATTGCCACTCTGATGCTCACTGCACAGTGCTAATCAGCTCCAAATGACTCTCAACTAGTGTGTTCATTCACTTCATTCCTTTATTCAGTTTTAACGACAGGACATTTGTAGGCTCTACCTAGTGACCCAACATTTCCCTGTTATTTCTTATGTCAGAGTCATCTTATATTAAGCCTTATCTTGTGTCACTCTGCCATGGTGCTTGTAAAACAGACAGTATTCATCTTATTAAAAGGACAAGTGTCTGAACGTCTGTGTATCTGTGTTTCCGTTCAGTTTCTATGTCTCTGTAATTCCACTAGATACTGCATCACAAACATTTGTAATAAAAAATAATGCATTTTTCACTTCAACAGATACACATTAACACTGTTTTTACAGATCCTATGCCAAATGGCATATAACAGAGCTATGTGCACTGAATTTGTCATTCCAAAAAATAGCACATCACAAACCTTTCTGGTAATGTTTTTTATGACTTCAAATATTTGTGATGCACCATCTGTTGGAATGACAAAAGCAATGTATTTTATTACTACATGCATTAAAAATGCATTCCAATAGATGGTGAATTGTTATACTACAGCATACACCCAATGCTGTAATCCAATAAACTACATTGGTGAAAGCCCACATATAAAATAAAACTGACTGTTCAGTCTAGGACCCTCTTGAGTAGTAATACATGTCTCTGTTGTATATACATTTCAGTTTGGGTTGCTGTTTTTCACATAAAAGGTACTATATAAAGTTGGTTTACAGGTAGGCTACTAGGACAGAAGGAAACAGGTAATCCATGTGAAGTTAATAGTGTTTGGGCCTGACCAGTATTTGGATGGAAGATCACCTATGGAAAGCTTGGGTCTCTGCTGGAAGAGGTGTTGATAAGGGGTTCAGGGGATCCGTGCCATGTGGACTATGTGTGGATCCCAAAGCCCCAATTCAGTTACGAGGACACTGTGATGTAAAAATTAGTGGCCTCCTCTCAGATGAGACATCAAACTGTGGTCCTGGCTCTCTGTGGACATAAAACATCCCTAGATATCTTTTGAAAAGAGTAGGGTGTACCATGGTATGGTCATTCTGGCCCCCTAATCATCCCCTGTCTCTATCTATCTATCTATCTATCTATCTATCTATCTATCTATCTATCTATCTATCTATCTATCTATCTATCTATCTATCTATCTATCTATCTATCTATCTATCTATCTATCTATCTATCTATCTATCTATCTATCTATCTATCTATCTATCTATCTATCTATCTATCTATCGTGGTCTGGTTTTCACCATTAAATGCCCTATATAAAATATAAGTGATTGGTTCATTAGCTGAATGATTGACCTGAGAGCATTCTCAGGATTAGCAAAATTTGTGTTGCATATACATTTCAGTTTTCTGCAGGCAATAGAAAAGGCACTATATAAAAATGGAATGCTGTTGTAAATGTAGGCTCTATATAAAATAAATAGATCTGAGAGCATTACCTAGTATTTGTTTTTGATATCTAATTCTGCTTGGGTTCAGAGTTTACCATGTAAAAGTTGCTATATAAAATTACATTATGTTGCTGTACTTGTAAGCTTGCTTCTTCACGTATTCAGCATAAAATGTCCTATATAAAATAAAGAAGAATTTATAAATGATACTGCCTGTCATTTTCAGTGTTCAGGGTCTCTGGCTGTTAGCAGATTGACAGGTACACCCACCATCATCCTCATGTGGTCCTCACGCTTAACTGACATTTTTCAGCCTGCATGAATGGTGTCAGTCTGACTGTTTCAGTAATGCATTCTACAAAACAAAGTATTTGCTTCACAGGCAAAAATAAATCAAAAGACAGAAAACACGAAACCAGCAAGATTTAAAGAGAAAAATGTTATTGTTTTCCAAGTCCAGCAGATAGTAAATAAACAGGCCAAGCTTACATATGAGACAACACAAATATGAAGGGAAGCAGGTGCTAAATTCAACATACTCCCCCCAAATCAGTCAAATATACAGCAGAACCCATCATGATAGATACTTTGTACCCACGTCTACTGCACTTCACTGCAGATACTGTGTGATTAGCTAGTTAATGGTACTCAGTCAGTCAGTCTTTATAGTGTATAGTGCCAAATCAAAAGTAAAAGCTCAACCAGAGCAGAGCAATGACACCATTCCAGGACCTGTCTGTGTCTGCGTGGTCCTTTTACGTTGGTTGGGCAATCTAAATCAGTCTGATATGAGCTTTTGTGTCATTCAGTGTAGTTGAGTCCCAAACAGGACTTACCTCTGCCAGGATAATCTCCATCTCCCTGTTGCTTTGTTCAAGAAAATGCTGGCTCAGAAAATCAATGATTAAATGTCTTCCAGTATTATTGGCTGGTCTACTCTGTGACAGGTGGATGGCCAATTGCGAGCTGGGGAAAGCAGCGGGTGTAGTTTCTTCTGCTTTGTTGCATTTCTGTAAATTTATCAGTAGGTTTATATAAAGTAGTGGGAAGTTTGGCTTAGTGGGCAAGGTGTTGACTGTAAATCTTAGTGCCAACATCTGACTTTCTCAGATATTCCTGAACATTGGGATTCCACACTTACATGTTGTTTTGGGTAAATGTGTTACCTAGGTTAATTCATATATTATAAATAACATAAAAATAACAGAAGAAAGTTGAGTCATTTCAAAACAAAAGAGAAGACAAAGTATGAAGTGCAAGTAATAGGCAAGATGTGGGCACTAAAGGGGCTGCCATGAGCTCATGACTGTCCTCCCCCTCAGCCCCAGTCTGTTTACCGTATCAATATGTTTAAAGGTAATTAGTGCAGGGAAATTGTGCACTAGCTTAAATGCACTCCTCCGGCCCAGTAAACAATGGCCAAGTGCTATATAGATCAGGAAAAGCAATAATTAGCACTGATTAAATGGCCTTTGGTGTTATGCAGGCTAGGTAGGACTCGCTGACGTGCTCGGTCTGTGTCCAATGGGCTCAGAGTTAACAAGATGTGCCGATGCCAAACATGTCTCTCTCTTCAGTGGTCATCAGCCCAGTCATACACATGACAGCTTCTGTATTTATACTTTGTGACTTTGTCATTTATCCCTTTGACACCACTTCCTCCATGTGCTTTATTGCTCACACTCTTAACACCCCTTTTCTACTTTTATTCTTTACATGGCGTTTTTATCTAAGTTTTAAGAACCATCAGGTTAATGGGCTCACTTAGGGCAGCATAGTGATATGTGCTATTACTGAACCAGTAGTCTGTGTAGATTGCAATCCAATATCCCAGCCACTATGGAGGAGTTTGCTCCCTGTTTAAACATTCATACATCTTTTAAAGCAGTTTGTCAGTTCAGAGTAATGTTGAGCCGGTGACTTTAATAGCTTTAGGCCGAAGACTGGAACTGACTTTAAACAGGAGGCCAGTTCAAAGTGGGATTCACACAAGTCCAATATTGAGCTGCCAATCAGCATAAGCAGTACGTGTCTCTGTTGTGGAAATTAAGTGATGTAAGTGATTTCCAACCGTGATGCATTACATAAAATATAAATGTACTTGAAAAAGGTGCAATGTAAAATAAATATTGAGCTGAGGTAGCGGTAAACGTGAAAAAGTACAAGATTACTAAGAGAGTTGTTACATATGCGCACCTGGGGACCACCTCACAGGTTCTGAGAAAGTAAGCAATATTACCTTAGGATGAGAGCGGGAACTTCTTGTCTCTCCACTGCAGTTCCAAAGTGATATTCAAAGCTGATGACTAGTCCCGCCCACAGTGCCCAGAGAAGGCCCCACCCCTTCCACCCAGGATGTCATAAAAACAGGCAGTTCTTGGAAGAAGATGTTCATTTTGGACTTGGGCCTCAAAGGCAACAGAGCTTCTTTTTACTACTTAAGACCCTATAATTGAAGTACTGAGAACACTAGTTTTTTGTTTCCTTTTCTTTAATTAATCAGAGATACCAAGTTGGCACCCCAACCTTTCTTCTGACATCCTTAGTCTGCGCACCTGGTCACACCATGTTGTGGCTATTCTGTGGCAGAGTGTACTTTAAACTATGAATTTGAACTGTGATATTGTTCACTGTGAAAGTCTCTACATATTCTTAGTGTCCATGAAAACTGTCAGATGGGTCCCCCATGGAGAATCTACTCCAACAGTGAAAGGTGGGTCCCCCTTGGAGGACTGTCACTGACAGTCAAAGCAAAGCAATGTCGATTGCTTCAACTGATCATGGCGAGACAATGTGAGTCATCTGAGACAATCTGTAGTCTGCACTACAGCAGACCAACATATCATGCAACTTTAACACGTTTAATCTACTGTCAGTGGGAGTAACATGCAAAAAGTTTGTAAAAATTTGTTGATAAAATAAACTGCACAAACTGTATTTTGTATAGCTCTGTCTGTTGAGAACAAGAGCCTAAAGCTTTCGGAATAAAAAGTTCAGCACACCTGACAAATGCTAAAAAGGATATGATTAAAATGTGTGGTATACTTGATGTCAGTCATTTTACTGTATATTATGCCATTCATAATGAACACTGGCACAAACTGCCTGGCATGAAAAATGATGCCCAAGCAAACCGGCAAGATGCAATTTAAAGCTTTGATTGTAACTAACATAAATATGATATACATACTGTCTTTTGTGAAGGACTGAATTACATATAGTAAATCCACAAAATCATCCATGGGTTCCTGACAAAAATGGATACAAGTCAGGAATAATACTTAGACAGGATGCCATGCCAATGAGAGAGGATGTCATTAATAAATTTAATTAACATCTATTTTTCAACCTTCCTATCTAGTTCAGGGCAACAGAGCTGGTTCTTATCATGGTGGGAAAGGCAAATGGTGTGAGTCAACCCTGGATAAAGCACCAGTTCATATCAGGACTCACTTATAATTGAGATAACTAATTAACCTAACCTACATGTCGAAGAAACCTTGGGTACCCAGAGGAAAAGCCACCCACACAGGTGCAGAACTGAAAATTGCACACAGGTAGGGCCCAGGCTGAGGGCAGCAGAGTCAACCACTGTGCCACCATGCTTCCCCAAATCAACTGAACAACATGTCTTCAGATTGTTGACTACGGACCTAAAACAAGTCTTTATAGTATTAGTGCCTTTCATGGGGAATTGTCACCCAAATCAATCGATGTGAAAATTAGTGGACTGCAAATACTTTAGTATAGTATACAGTAATCCCTCGCTATATTGCGCTTCGCCTTTCGCGGCTTCACTCCATCGCGGATTTTATATGTAAGCATATTTAAATATATATCGCGGATTTTTCGCTGCTTCGCGGGTTTCTGCGGACAATGAGTCTTTTAATTTCTGGTACATGCTTCCTCAGTTGGTTTGCCCAGTTGATTTCATACAAGGGACGCTATTGGCAGATGGCTGAGAAGCTACCCAACTTACTTTCTCTCTCTCTCTCTTGCGCTGACGTAGGGGGGTGTGAGCAGGGAGGCTGTTCGCACACCTAGACGATACGGACGCTCGTCTAAAAATGTTGAAAGATTATCTTCACGTTGCTATCTTTTATGCAGCTGCAGCTGCTTCCTGAAACGACATGCTGAACAGTGCTTCGCATACTTAAAAGCACGAAGGGCACGTATTGATTTTTTTATCTGTCTCTCTCTATCTCTCTCTCTCTGCTCCTGACGGAGGGGGTGTGAGCTGCCGCCTTCAACAGCTTTGTGCCGTGGTGCTTCGCATACTTAAAAGCCAAACAGCCCTATTGATTTGTTTGCTCCTTTGAAGAGGAAGATATGTTTGCATTCTTTTAATTGTGAGACTGAACTGTCATCTCTGTCTTGTCATGGAGCACAGTTTAAACTTTTGAAAAAGAGACAAATGTTTGTTTGCAGTGTTTGAATGACGTTCCTGTCTCTCTACAACCTCCTGTGTTTCTGCGCAAATCTGTGACCCAAGCATGACAATATAAAAATAACCATATAAACATATGGTTTCTACTTTGCGGATTTTCTTATTTCGCGGGTGGCTCTGGAACGCAACCCCCGCGATGGAGGAGGGATTACTGTACTTCAGTACGTTTTTACAAACTAATCAGCTACAAATTACTACAAAAAAAATCAATCTTTCACCTTAGGCATTAAGCCACAACGAATGGTATGAAGGGCATAACACAACTTACAGGATATAATTAAAAACTATCATTTCAAAACAGCCTTAATTTATATAGTGCACTTTATTGAGACTGTTAACACAAAAGTGTGTACAATTTATTGATATTTATTTTAATTGGCTGTGTCACAGCCAATCAAATCATCAAGTTTGAAAAGTGCAATATGGCTGACAGGTGGTGGCAGGTCAGAAATTCTTTGGTCTTTATCAGCTCGTCTTGGTTGTATACAGTGTCTTTCATTTAAAAATTTAGCCTAATGCAGCTTTAATGACCCACATAAAGGCACCTTATAAAATTTCTCAACAGCTTGGAATGCTGGGTGCCCAAGTTGGGATCTGTGCCTGGCAAATTTCCCATTTCACACAGAGCATGAGCAGTGGGAGTAAGAAGTTGAGCAGTGAGATTCACCTTCACAGTGGAGTTAATGAGCTTCTAACTACTAAATTAATGAGTGTATTTTAGCAAAAACTTTTTTTTCTTTTGTAAAGACTTAAGTGTCTTTTTTTAAATACCAAAGCAGACTTCTGTTTTGGACAAAACAGCCCAGCATCTCTGGCCCAAAGTGTGTAAACATCAAATCAGATATGGCAATTTCATTACTTAGCCCATCACAGACTTCTCTAAATGGGGCAACCAAATCTTGGGATTAGTAATGATGTCAAAATGGATTTTTACTTCCACCAGTTCTTTTAGCATGCTGCTTTGGAAACTGGTGGCTAAGACCATGGAAAACAAGGTTAGAAAAGTTATAAATAATAGCGGCAAAACCAAATAAGTTCCAGGCACGACACCTACATTATTAAACTGACTAGCCACTTGACCTCTAAATGTCAGCAATTGGATCTTCAACTGTTGTGCACAGCAGAACAGAGCCTGTAATCAGCCAAAAGATAGCAGAAAGATGAGTCTCAAGGTTTGGCCTGCCAAATCAGAAGCCAAAGTCTTCACATTCAACATTCACTTTTAGTTCTGTTCACATATAATGCGGAAATGTCTGTCTGTCTATCTGTCTGTCCGAAGACAAGTCCAGTGCCAGTGGACCAATTTTACTAAAATTTGACATACTTATTCATCCAGGAATTTTTTCAAAACAGTCATATTTCCATTGAAAAATCTTGAATTCAGCATGCTGTGCACATTTTTTAACTTTCACAATCTCCCTTTGAAAACTCACGTACCTTAAAACTTAGGAATATTCTGTTTGACTTCAACCATCAATTAGTTTACTTTTTCAGGACAGTTACTTAAACTTGCATATTTTTAATGTTGCTAACTGTGGGAGGGGCGGCACGGTTGTGCAGTGGTATCGCTGCTGCCTCACAGTTAGGAGACCTGGGTTCTCCCTGCGTGGAGTTTGCATGTTCTCCCTGTGTCTGCGTGGGTTTCCTCCGGGTGCTCCGGTTTCCTCCCACAGTCCAAAGACATGCAGGTTAGGTGCACTGGCGATTCTAAATTGTGCTTGGTGTGGGTGTGTGTGTGTGTGCCCTGCAGTGGGTCCAGGTGGTCTACCACAACAGGACTCATATAGTCTATTCATTTTCAATTTTCTAATAATAATATGCTTTATTTATTCAATACTAGGGGGCTTCGCCCCCTGCTCGCTTTGCTCATCAACCCCCGTGTTTGGTTTTCCGGATACACACTTTTAAGATTTTTTTTCTTTGAATTGCTGCTATTTCATTAGTTTCACTTTTATTTCAGAACTTCTGTAAAAACAATATTTGTAATCTTGCGAATCCCAATATGCTGAATCTTTTTAATGAGGTCAGGATAGGTTTCTCTGTTTGGAATTTCAGCACAGACAAAACGATCTACATCATCAGCAGTTAATAATTTTTTTTTACAAAGTAAAAAAGTAAGTAGAGTTCTGCATTGGACTCCTGTCTGTAAAGTCGTGCTATATTCCTCTCACAGTTCCAAAAGTACATGGGGTTACCAAGGTGATACCCCAGCTTTTCTCTAGGTTTTTGTACAAGGGCTAGACAGAACGTTTTTGACTCCTGGGGTAAATGTAGCTTTTTAAATAAGCAGACAGATAAATATATATACATGAACAAAGTAACCAATAAATGCATGTGCAGTAAACTCCATTTTTGAAATTCTCAAGATTCTTTATTTGTCACATGCGTAGTTATACAGGACAACACGCAGTGAAATGCATCCTGATCCGCTTATCAAAAACTGTGCAAAGTTAGAAGAATATCAGTAAAATTAACAAAAATCAATAAGTAAAATTATGTGAATAAAGTAGAAAGAAATAAGTGTTAAGGTGCAATAGTGTAGTAATTATTGTGCAAAACCAAAGTTAGACTGGTGCATAGTTAAATGAGGCAGTTTGTTTGTTTGCGCTACTGCGATCTTTGCTTTTTTTTTATATTTTCTAATTTTCCTACTTTCATATCCTTTAACTTTCTCCACATGTATATAGCACCGTTTTTTTTTTTTTTGAGCCTTTCTAATTTCACCGGTTTCCTAATCTCTAACCTGCTCTGCGTGTGTTTAGCGCCAACGTTTGTAAGCATCATTATGAAGTTCTACTTTGTCATTTTATTCATTGTATTTTAATTCTGAGCTGTACAGTACAATACATATAACAATAAATCCTCAGTACAGTATAAAAATACAAATTCTAGAAGTACGGAGTAGAATTTCACATTAGATGATATCACATAATATGATTTGGATTTGTTTTAAATCCTGGAGACCTCATTCATCAAGCTGCCTCCCCCATTTTGCCATTCCACATCTGAAATAGCGCTAATCCGATGAAAGGACACCTCATTCCCAAGTCCCCATTCATCGGGGATGACTTTACCTTAGGCAGGCAACCTACAATTTAAAGAGATTGTTATTTTCTTGTGAATTGTTACATATGCATTATTTTCAGTTTTACTTTAAAAACTTTTGTAAAAACAATACTTGTTTCTTTATTTCCTGCCCTGTGCGTGTTTACATCTCTTTCTTCCCGGACGTATAATACTGCTCATGTTGTGAAGGGTGTTTCGGCTGAATGTACGCTAAGGATATGCCTTTGAATCATTTACTGCTTGCTAGCTGCCTCTTCTGCCTGTCGCATGTTGTTGTTTTAAGAGCTCCGAGCACACGATACTTGTCTGCCAAAAGCAATCCAACAACTGCTAGCATAGAGGTCTGTTGACTTGTTTTAAATAATGGCTCACTGCCTGGTCTCGCGTGATGTTGTAAAAGCAATACCTGTCTTTTATTTCTGGCCACGGGCGTGGTTGAATTCTTTCTTGCAGGATGTATAACGCTGCTCGCGTTCGGTTGGGGTAGCTGCTGTCGCAGCTTTCTCCATATTTGTATACTGCCGTTTTTTTTTTTTTTAAGCCTTTCTAATTTCCCTGGTTTCATAGTCTCTAACCTGCTCTGCATGTGTTTAGCGTCAATGTTTGTAAACGTCTTTATGAAGTTCCATTTTCTTTTACTCATTGTCTTTTAATTCTGAGCCGGATTGGACGTGCTTTTCTTCAATTCCACTTGTTCCGGGCTGATAATTACTTTCCTTATTTTCTGAATTTGCACCTCGATTAATCTTTTTTGCTCTTTTTTCTGTTCAACGCATTTGAGTCTCTTTTCTCCGCACCCGATTGGACATGCTTTTTTTTCCATTTCACTTGTTCCGGGCTGATCATCACGTTCCTTATTTTCTAAATTTGAACCTAGATTATTGTTTTTCTTTTTAGCATTTTTTTCTCTCCATCGCTTTTGGGTCTCTGTTCTCCGCGCTTTTCTTTCTTCTTCGTTTAATCGTCGACGTTTTATTTCTACCCTATTCATTTCATTTCTACCGTACTGACCTTATACACTTTATATGCACTGATAGCCCTGGAGCTGTGTGTGCTGCATGACTGCCTTTACACTACTGATTTGTTTTTTTGATATTGCTTGTAAGTAGGGTGTGTCTTCCAAGACTCTCGTTCTATGTTCCCGTGAGGCAGGTGTCTTTCGTCTCGCGGGTCTTTAAATTATCTTTCGAGATGATCACGTATCGTAGACTATCAGAACAGGGGACAGGATTTCTTTTTATAATAGAGAGACAGTATTAATGATATTGTTTATTTGTTCAATATGGTAGTAATGATAATTGTTCATTTATTCATCATCATCAGCTACTGTACCAGAATGCAGCAGTAGTCTCATTACTACTTCTGCCTCCATGCACTCACTCATTTATTTCTGCGTCTGCACAGTGTCTTGCAGTCACAGCAGCTGACTTCTGTTGCTCCCTGAAACTGAAGCGAGTTACTGACATGATGTTCATGTCCCTAAAAGTATGAAATAAAATCAACTTAACTTATGTAGAAATGTATGAAAGATAGCTCGGTGACTCTTTATGCTATAGTGACTTCATGTGTAATCAGTATTTCTGTTACTCTAAAAACAACCTCTCAGTTGCATAAAGGTTATTAACAGTTCAATATTTCTCTGACACTACACTGTACTGACAAAGCTTCACAATGATCTGCTATCTATCATTTTCGGATACAGCCAACAATTTTACTTGGAGACTTCAGCAGTTTTTAAACCTCCATCAGGTGTTTCTTAGAAAAATGTTTGTTGAAGACATTTGAACTACAATTAGCCACATATCACTTAACTTGGAATCTACTCTCTATGAAAGCAATGAAATAATATTGTAAAAAGTGATTAAAAGCAAATTGTATGCACACTACTAGTACATGTAATTACATTCTGTTAGCACTGTTACTTTTTAACTTTGACTCACTGTTATAAACTATGCACTAAACAAAATCGTGACAACAAATTCAGTGACAAGGTGACTGGAAAATTTAAAACACTCCAACTTTCAAACCAGCTCACCAAGTGTCCAAATGTACCTAAACGTTAAGTCATATGTACATTTTCTTTTTTGTTTTGAATATGAAGAAAGACTTCTAAGTAGCCATTTAAAAAAGCGCTTTAGGTTGAGCAGGTGCTAATGCAGATTGATGCATGTTATCTTGTCTGTCAAAACTCTAATATACTGTATGTGTGTGGGTGTTAGTAAAATAAATAGAGTACGTCTGAATGTGCTGTATGTTTGTGTGCTTTTGTGCCAGTGTGTGAATGTTTGCGTGCTGTACATTTGTGTATGTGCGCAAGCGTCATGTTGCTCAGTATTTAGGTATGCGTGCAAGTACGTCTTAACATTAATGTGTAATATGTGTGTGCCTGCGAGTAAGTCCATTTCATGTGTTTTTGCATGTACATTAAAACAGCCATATGAGTGTAGGTGTGTCTAAATTTGGATACATTGGTGTGTTTACTGTGCATGTAGGAATATTCACAAATATATATAGTTATAAATAGGTGTGTACACATGGAAACGTAGATGCACATGTTGTGTGTGTGCTTTGGCATATTTAAGTCTCTAGCAGCACATATGGGCTTGCTTGGCTGAGGTGAACATGGGTAAGGGTTCACAGCTTGTGTTATTACCAAGCTTCTACAACATAATTTTACAGTGTGCCTTTCTTCTATATCCATGACTTATTCTTACAGGCAGACAGCAGGTGGGCTTTCAGTTGGCACACTGAATGGCTACTGGTGCATGCAGACAATTTTTTAGGAAAAGTGTTCTCTTGTGGGCTGTACATCAGACTGCAACATTAGAAATATGCCTTCCGGTGGATTTCAACCTACATGACTGAAGATGAAAATAACAAGCCACAGTGGAGCCAACATGCCTACGTTTACGTGTGGCTGGCACACCCACAATTCAATACAGACCCACATGTTCTGAGCGGAGATGCGCAATTACACAGAAAACCTCAGTCTTTTCGTGGTGCACACCCTGCATGCATCTATCTTTATGGCCGCTTCCGGCCTTTCCGTCTGACCAAATACCATGACGAAAACTCCCCTGTTAGTCATGCAATGATGTAGATGCCAGTAGCTAACATCACTTTTATGCTTTCATGACCTTGGAGACGCTTTAGTCCACTTTTGAAAAAGCTTAATTTGCCACTATTCCCTTGCACATTTCCCTCCATTTTTCCAATTACTCTGATTTCAGTTGGTTTAAAAGGAAAAAATTGAAAGATACCAACAGCCTGGCACATGTGTAGGTCAAATAATCTATGCAGGCAGTGCAACACTAGGCATATCAGAAGACATTTTTCCAGAAAGTCTGCCTCATATCCGTCACCCTAAAAATCACCTAAATTGAAATAACAAAAATTAAATACAGTGATAGTGTAGGAGTCTGAGATGTAAGACCTAAACCAGAGTCCTGGGTGGTGATATATTCATCCAAGTGTGTACATTTATCCAAAGATTCTTGATATGAAAGAAAATGGTTTATTATTGACAATTATTCATTTAAAAGGAAAATCTAGCAAAATGCTAAATAAAACTTTTCCTCACTTCTACTTAACGCCAAGAGGGGGCATAGTTTTTCACATACACACAGAAACAAGCTGCTCTTTGGAACTGTGGAAGTGGACATTTTTGGCAAGGCAAGAGTTAAACTGTAGTAAAGGTAACTGGTGTGTTGCTATAGCAACCTACCTCCAATCTGATCAGGCACTGACAGGAATAAAACTGGAGGACATTTAGGAGAATGATGCACGCCACACATCTAGGAGACACTGAGCCTTGCCCCACTAAATAAGTGTGAGCCAACTAGTTGGTTTTTAGCATCTTTAGACATTAAGGCAATATAGGGCAGAATTTAAAATAAAACATGTGGCACACAAGGACTATCTGCACATTCAGTGTGTGCCTTGACTGAAGGTTCGAATGCTCTGCCAGTGACAAAAAACCACACAGCACCATGCCAGTATAAGGATTTGGGGCCAGCCAACCAAAGAATGAAATTCAACTCAGATGGTAAACTGTTTTTCCCAAATACATAATTTTTCTTCTTAATTCCAACATATACATAATGTTGAAGGTGGAAAAAACAAACCTTATGACTACTGGAGCTATCAGAAGAAGCCATTTTTATTACTTTATTTAATTAGTGATTATGCTTGCAAAAGCCCTCTAACATTACTGAAATATATTTATGGTATACATGGACTTCACTCTGTTAAGTCTGGAGCACAAGTGCTATCATGAATTAAGGCATACAAACAGGCGAAAGGGGGTTTAGGCCTGAAAACATCCACAACTAGACCTGTCACTACTCTTGTCTGGACTCTAAAAACAGGCTTCACCCCAAGCAGCCTCACCCCAAACTCTACTGGCAGACTTCAGCTTGTCCAGGCCCCAAGAATGGGAAGCAGGCATTTTAAATGCCTGAAGTTCTTCAACTGACCCAAAATATACCAAAAACATCTCTCAAGAGAAACAAAAAACACTGGCAAGTGGTCCACAAAGATACTTTGAAAAAGGGATTTATTTGAATTTAATTAAAAAAATTAGCACTAAGGCATAAAATGAGGAAAAAAGGATCTGCTTACAAAAGGAACCCACAGCAATAAATCATAATCTATAATCCAACAATTGTAAATCAAAGCCAGAAGCAAAAATTCAGAAAACAGAAAAACTGGAATGCACTCATGGAAAGACAAACAACCACAATGAACCACTGACAGACCTACTTCCCAGCATCAAATATATAGGCTGTGAACGGTCCTTCAACAGTGATTATTATTATTATTAATAAATAAATAGAACAATATTAACAAAACTTACATAATCAAAGAAAAATAATACATCTGAAAAAACAAAGATGACAAAAAAAAATCTTAATTTTGAGAACACAACCTGCATGCAAATGCTCAGCATCGCAAATGGTGGTAGTAGTGGGATCAAGACCTGTAGAATTGCCACTAGCCCTTACAGATTATAAATAACCTAAGAAGGTGTGTAGTTTAAAATATATTGTTATTGTCTTATTGCTAGTCTATAGTGCCTGGATTTATGCTCTATACTGACTATAGCTGAAATTTGTATATTCTTCAGATGGCACTATTGTCACTGTGTTTAGAACTCAGTTCAAATCCCTGGCTGGACTTTGTACAGAGTTAGTTTTCTCCATCTCAAAGATGAGTACAAGATAAACTGGTGACTCTATGTTGGCCCTATTTGAGTGAGTATGCTCTGTGTTAAACAAACATTTTGTCTAGAGCTGGTTCCTAATCCTGCCAGGATAGACTCTGTAATTGAAACAGGGAGTAAAAATCTGCAGGTCTTACCGTAGCAACCTGAAGGCAGTTCCATGAATTTTAAATTCTGTAAGGCACATAATGGCTATTGCACACCTAAGATGTCTATGCATCTGAAGGTGTGTGAGATAAGCAGGCAGGCCCTTATCTCAGAAATGCCATTTTTGTCTCTCTATATATAAAAGGAAATCCTGGAATGGAAAGCAAATGCAAGGTTATGATACGCGATAATCTCGAAAGACATTTAAAGCACCCGCGAGACTAAGGAGACTTGCCACGGTGCATCTCGCGGGGACCGTAAACATGAGACTTGGTGCCAAGAGATTGTCCCGGGGCCGTAGCAAAAAGGACAGCGGCTGTACAGGCTTTAAAATGATCGAAGGGTAGCTGCAAACGAACGCGAGCAGCGTGATACATCCTGCAAGGAAGAATTCAAACACACCCGGGGCCAGAAATAAAAGACAGGTATTGCTTTTACAAAGTTACGCGAGACCAGGCAGTGAGCCATCATTTAAAACAAGTCAACAGACCTCTAATCTAGCAGTTGTTGGATTGGTTTTGGCAGGCAAGCATCATGTGCTCGAAGCTCTTAAAACAACGACATGCGACAGGCAGAAGAGGCAGCTAGCAAGCAGCAAAAAGACAGCAAATGATCCAACGGCATATCCTTAGCGTACGTTCAGCCGCAACACCCTTCACAACACGAGCAGTATTATACGTCTGGGAAGAAAGAGATGTAAACACGCGCGGGGCAGGAAATAAAGAAACAAGTATTGTTTTTACAAAATGTTTTAAAGTAAATGTGAAAATAATGCATATGTAACAGTTCACAAGAAAATAACAATCTCTTTAAATTGTAGATTGCCTGCCTAAGGTAAAGTCATCCCTGATGAATGGGGACGTGGGAATGAGGGGTTCTTTCATCGGATTAGCGCTATTTCAGATGTTGAATGGCAAAATGGGGGAGGCAGCTTGATGAATGAGGTCTCCAGGACTTAAAACAAATCCAAATCATATTATGTGATATCATCTCATGTGAAATTCTATTCCGTAATTCTAGAATTTTTATTTTTATATTGTATTGAGGATTTATTCTGTTCTATGTATTGTACTGTACGGCTCAGAATTAAAAGACAATGAGTAAAATGACAAACTAGAACTTCATAAAGACGTTTACAAATGTTGACGCTAAACACATGCAGAGCAGGTTAGAGACTATGAAACCATTGAAATTAGAAAGGCTCAAAAAAAAAAAATGGCGCTATACACATGTGGAGAAAGTTAAAGGATATGAAAGTAGGAAAATTAGAAAATATAAAAGAAGAAAGTAAAGATCGCAGTAGCGCAAACAAACAAACTGCCTCATTTAACTATACACCCATCTAACTTTGGTTTTGCACAATAACTACTACACTATTGTACCTTAACACTTAATTCTACTTTATTCACATAATTTTACTTATTTTTTATGTTCTACTATACTGTTATCTTTCAATCTATGACTTTTTGTTAATTTAACTGATATTCTTCTAACTTTGCACAGTTTTTGATAAGCGGATCAGGATGCATTTCACTGCGTGTTGTCCTGTATAACTATGCATGTGACAAATAAAGAATCTTGAGAATTTCAAAAACGGAGTTTACCGCACATGCATTTATTGGTTACTTTGTTAGTGTATATATATATATTTATCTGTCTGCTTATTTAAAAAGCTACATTTACCCCAGGAGTCAAAAACATTCTGTCTAGCCCTTGTACAAAAACCTAGACAAAAGCTGGGGTATCACCTTGGTAACTCCATGTACCTTTGGAACGGTGAGAGGAAAATAGCACGACTTTACAGATAGGAGTCCAATGCAGAACTCTACTTACTTTTTTACTTTGTAAAAAAAATTATTAAATGCTGATGATGTTTTGTCTGTGCTGAAATTCCAAACAGAGAAACCTGTCCTGACCTCAAAAAAGATTCAGCATATTGAGACTCGCAAGATTACAAATATTGTTTTTACAGAAGTTCTGAAATAAAAGTGAAACTAATGAAATAGCAACAATTCAAAGAAAAAAAAATCTTAAAAGCGTGTATCCAGAAAACCAAACACGGGGGTTGGCGAGCGAAGCGAGCAGGGGGCGAAGCCCCCTAGTCTAATAAAAGAACTTGGCTGGGAGTGTGTCATTAAAAAAGGGTCAGGAAGTGAGCCAACACAAGACTCATAAAACCAAGGAACCCCAAGTATTGATTCCCTCACTATTCTTATTGCTAGTATTGCACTATTATGACACTATCACTTAAGTGAATCACTTCAGAAAATAGCTGTGAGTCATCTTCAATCATCTGATCTGCTGTGTGCTATGATAGTGGAGCTTTCAACAGCAAAATAAACAGAGACAGCCCTTGAAGACACAGCCAATGAAGTGTACTTAACTGATTGTGGGGACTGAGGATAACGGCTACATGGAGTGTAAAGCTTGGACGATAATGGCTACATGGAGTGTAAAGCTTGCACGGTGAAGTCACAAGGAGTTTCACTTGTAACGTTTGAGAAGGGCTTTAAAAATATGCAAAAATATGCATCCACTGTTAAACGTGCTTTTCTTAATTCAGTTGCAATAACCCCTCCCAGTGAGAAACCAGGCCTCACTGGCTGCACATGAAACACAGCAAATAGCCTCAAAAAAAAAAAAAAAAGCCCCACAAATTAGTCGGCTGATTAAAGTGTAGACACAGGCTTATTAATTTCTTGTGCACCCATGACTGGTTTAATAACGTGAGAGCGCTTCCTCGGAAACTCTCATTTCTGCCTGAGACAAAGAAAGCTTTCATTGAAGCTGGTGGCTGCTGCTACCAGCTGAGAACCCCCTCAAGCCCCTAAATGCTGCAGTGCGGCATGTGTTGAGGGAGCCTGTAAATTGAACCTCAGGTAAATCATGGATTAAAAGGACACCACCTCCTCATCAAATTATTTTGTGTATGTTGCCAGAGATAGATTACTATGCTCTAAAGTAACTTGGTGCATTGAAACATAGAGGTACAGCACAGATAGCAGCCCCTCTGAAGTAGACCATAATTTAAACTAATATATCATTCGAGGTATTTAATGCTGAAAATATTTAGTAAAAAAACAGTCTTATCCAGAGACTTTGTTTTAGGTAGTGTATAGCACAAAAACCTTTAACAGACCTTTAATATAATCACTTAATCCCAGCAGGGTTAGCTGGGTGTTGATGGAGAATACACACAATACACCAAATTACTGTGAATAACGTAGCCCCCTAATCCAGATTCGGTTGAAACTTTTATCTCTCCCTTGTTAACACAGTAACAATAAAAATTAAACACCTCACTACTATAAACAAAGCAGATATCTGTCCGGTGCATTAGGCCCACTGTTTCTAATGAAGGGTGGATGGGCATCTTCTCCAACAGGAGCTCCTTTCATTTTTGCCTAACCTCAAGCCTCCTTAACAGTAATGATCTTCTCACGTGTAGCCACCTGGGTATCAGGTGTAGATTGACTGGCACTAAATGTTATTTTCCATGCTGCAAATATGACTGAATCTTCAACAACCTGACCACTTACTGAGGATGGTTTACAGACTTGAACAATACATCAGCTCAGGCTCTCCTTCCTGTCTGTCTGTCTGTCTATTTCTTATAATTTCTGTGCTCAAAAATGGCAAAACAGCATAATACTACCTTTGAATCACAAATGATTCAAAATGCAGCAGCATGTCTGGTGTTTGACCAGCTAGGGCGGACACATGCTACTCTTCTTTTTAGATCACTATATTAGCTCCCTGTAGCTGCACATATTAATTTCAAATCCTTGATGCTCACCTACAGAGTAGTCAATGGGTCAGCACTTATGAATACAGAGACACTTGCAAGGTTCTATGCTCCTTATCGCTCACTTAAGCCAGCTGATGAATGATATCTGTTGATGCCACCACTGTGTGGTATCAAATCTCAATCCAAGCTCTTTTGATGAGTAGCTCTTAGCTGGTGGAACAAGCTGCTCACTTCCACTTGAAACTGTGACTCTCAAAATGTGTTTAAAATGATCCTGCAGGCTCTCTTGTTTGGTGAATTTCTGTCTAACTGCTGCTAGATTTTTGTAAACTTTGTTCTGAACTCTTCACATGTGGTGATCAATTTTGTAACTTTGTTCTGCAATACTTGTTCCTAAACAATCCCCCAAACTGATGTGTATGCAATTATGTTGACCTCTTTTGTAAGTCACTTTGGATAAAAGCATCTGCTAAACAACAAATGTAAATGAAAAGGCATGAGTGCTCTAAAACACCCATAAACCAGGCCAAGGCCTTGCCTGGCCTACATTGAGATAGGTCTCACCCCCAGGAAGCCCTACCCAAATTCTACTGGCAGACCTTCACCTGTCCAGGCTCCACAAATAGAGGAAAGGCTTTTAAAGTGGAAAATGGAAAGGAAAAATGTAAAAAAAAATATTTGGTTTGAGAAATGAGTCCACAAAGCATCATTTAAAAAAGGAATTCATTTGGAAGTAATTAAAAAGAGCCCCAATGGCCAAAAAGCAGAAAAAAAGAAAAGGTATATCAAAAGAGTAGAAAGCAACAAACAAATCATACCCATAATCCAGAAATCAAAAATCCTAGACTGAAGCAAGAAATCCAAAAACGAGAAAATTATTAATTAGAAAAATGCAAATTTCAAATGACAATCAATGAACCATAGAAGAATCTGCTGCTCAACCCCACAATATACAGGCTGAGGGCGGTCCTTCATAGACAACCTCAAGTTGGCCCCACCCCTTGGGGTTCTACGCACAAAACACAGGCACAGGAGATAGTGAATAAAAATCACATACATTAATGGTTACAAAAAAAAAACAAATATAAGAAAAATATCTCTCTATTATAAAAGAAAATCTTGAGATGAGAGTATTGCCAAGAAATTTTTTCAAGTCTTGCCCTCCTCTCAACTATTTTCAACCAAACTCACGGTCCTCTCACCTCTCATTCGTGTGAATGCTTTTGTCAGACACAGTTCCTCAGCTCTTATGAACTTTTATGTTTTCCTCACTTTAAGTTCCCAATAAAAGTAGACTTATTATGTCCAAATCTTATTGAAGAATTTCTTCCCAAAGGGCTATCAGCAGAAGAAATGAGTACACAGGCAATCCTAGCACCGAGAAAGGATGAAGTCAAATGAATTAACGCAAAAATTGTCGATCAGTTACATGGCAATGACATGTAAAATTTTAACAGGTGACAAGAAAGGTAATTTAGTTCATCTTCCGCGGATAACATTAGACACCAAAGAGGATCTTGATATGCCATTCGTATTAAAACGCTTACAGTTCCCTGTTACAATAGCTTTTGTTATGACAATTAACACATCACAGGGACAAAAAGTCAGTTTATTTATCAGAGAGAAAGAAATGATATTCACTCACGGGCAGTTATACGCTGCGTTGTCACAATGTAAGACCAAACATGGAATCAAAATTCAAAATGATATTGACGAAAAATGAATTGAAAAAATAGTTTTTACTTAAGTTTTACAATAAAAGTGTAAGTTTAAAAAGTATTTGTGTTTTAATTTCAAAGAGAAAAAGAACGAAAACGTATAACACAACGAATACCTCTAACGCAATATGAAACAAATTTTTTTTCAATTTATTAAGTTTTACAATTTTTTACTATGGTTAATAAATTGCTGTAATTTAAAATAGTTCTATAATGCATATGTAACATTTCCCATGAAAATAACAATCTGTTTAAATTGTACATCCGCTTCCCCATACGCGAGCGGCAGATCTGCAAAATGGCTAGTGTGTAGCACCCGCCCGGGGGTTGGAGAGTGAAGTGAGCAGGGGGCAGAGCCCCCAAGTTACTCTAAAAACAAAGAAATCACAGACAAGAAAACATTAATAAGCCAAGGAACACATCCTGCCAGAAACATGACACTATTCAGCTATAATAGACTCTAGTCTGTCAAACTATGCTAGAGTTCTTTGTATCTGTCTGTCTGTCTGTCTATCTGCAAGAAACTCATGTCTGTTTATCACCTATTCATTCAGCTATACAATATACTGTATGTGTCTGCTCTTTATCTGATGTCTGAGACTCTTGTTTGTCTGTCCCCTGAGCAATACTAAACTCCTGTCTGATTGTCTGCCAGTGGAGACAGCCATTAGAGAATTGTGTTTTTCTGTTGGTCAGCCACTCACGCCTCTCTGTCATTCCATTTACTAGGTTAATTAAGACTGCAGTCTGTCTGTCTGTCCAACTGAAACCTGTGTCTCTCATATGCTGCTTCATTCATTCAGTTATTCAGGACCCTTGTCAGCCTGAGACTTCTCTGTCCATTCACTCAGGTATTTAGAGCCAGTGTCTCTCTGGCTGCACTGCTATATGAGACTTTTGTCTGCCTGTCTCCTTAACCAAGTAAATTAGACTAGTGTCTGTCAGTTGCCTGAGACTCATGTCTCTCTGTCTGTCTTTCCACACTGCTACATCTGTCACCTGATTGTTTGTCAGTGGCTCTATATAACAACACAAGATATAGCCTGTCTATCAGTCTGCTCAATGTATGGGAGTCCTGCCAATCTGTACTGCTGCCCAACTACGACAGATTCGTGTGTTTTTGCCAGTCCAGTTATTAAAAACTCCATTCTTTCTGGATGTCTGTCTGTCCAGTTTCTACCTGGGACATTAGATATACACTGCAATGAAGCAGCTGCTGTTCTTCTGATCTTTAATTATGCCTGCCTTACTGTGACTTCCCCACACCACATAAAGCCATAATGGCTATTGACCAAATGAAGGCTTATGATGAAAATAGAGAGTCATCTTTATTGTCATCCTGAGCTGCCATGAAAATACCTCTGAAAACAAAGCTAACTGGACAAAAAATTAAGTCACTGTCTGTGTAAGAGGTGATACATATTTCAGACTTCAACACAGGACACCAGAGTATGAATTATGTCCTATATATATGATGTTGTGTGCTAAAGGGTGCATAAAGTGACAAGGAGTTGGTGGTATGAATGATTGGCAAAAAGAGGTTAATGCACTTGGCCATTCGGGAAGTTTCTGACTTTGGAGATTTGTCGAAGTGTACCATCCAACAGGTCTTCCAGCAGTGGTGTACATTGCAGTTAACTGCTATGTGCTTCCAGAATTTATGGTTGAAAGATGGTGTTCACATATTGGGACCGTTGCTGTGTACTGCGTATTGTGACAACAAACAATTCCTACAGGTATCCAATTTTTTTTGATTACTTACAAACCCACTGCTTGTATAAAAAGAAGTGTTCCCATTTGTGCTTTATCTTCAGAGTGAACACACAGTGGCTAACCCAATCTTTTAAGCCAACAATATTCATGTGCACAGGGCTGGAAGTATATGAGACGGGCACAAAGAACATTATAAAGCTTTCTTACATCTCCACTGGCTCCAAAAATCCCCAGATTTTAATCCCATAGAAAATCTGTGGGACTATTTGGAGAAACGAGTGAAACACTGGCGACCAACCTGGTTGAACTATCGGATTTGATGATAGAAAAGTGGATGAAAATTGGTCATGTCCACATCAGACAGAATTGCAGCTGCAAATCGGTCTCACAAAAGAGTTACATGCCATTAGATAAGATTTAGCCAGGGGTATCTAATTTTTCGTCCAGTGAGCTTATACTGTATCACTACTTCTAATGAGTATCCTGTCTTTCTGTCTGCCACAGATGATAAACTTAAGACAATTTTATCTTATTTACTTCCTTCCTTCACCCTTATGAGTCAAATCTCGCTTTGGGTATAGCAGATAACTCAACGGGGTGATCACTTCAACTGTTTATAAAATTTTATAAAAAAATATAATATAATTCCAGTTGCACACCCAGCCTATTCTGGTTAAAGACAGAAGCCACAGGAGTGAAAAGAACTCCTGCAAGTGATATCCAAATTATCCGCTAGACTAGTGCCCAGTTAAAATCCAAATGTCTTTCGTTTTCAGCCTACACTTTTGCAAAGCTTTATTTTGCCATGCCTGCACTGAGTCACTGTCTCTCAGCTAGGGGGCTTTTTCAGCTCTCGCTTTCAGAAAGGAGACAGGGAGCTGCTGTGGGTCATGACAGCTGTGGCGACGGGAACAAACAGCTCTTAGAGTAGACTTTCCCAAAGGCACAAAGGTAACTGCATCTCACATGTCCAAGACACTTACTTAAACACTCGGCCTCCCGGGCAGAGCAGTTTATCGTCACTCTAAATTAGCACTTTGTGTTTCTAAAGAAAGAAGGTTGAGCCTGCATGGAAAATTGTGGTGCCCTCAAGTATTTGGAGACTGCTCAATTAGTATGGGTTAAGGGTCATCCCATAAAGCTGGGCGTGTCCGGGCAGCAGAGGGCAGGTAATGGTGCTGATGGAGAGACTGAGAACTTCACAGACCTCATTAAAGGCAATTAAGCGAGTCAAATGGTGGCCTCTGACTGATACTCTTTACACCACCAAAGCTTTTAGGGTTAATCTTTAAACTTTGTTTTTTAAGTCTTAACTGTCTATTTTCATTAAACTAAAGAGTATATAGTGCCTTTCAGGGAAGAGACTAATCCAAAGCACTTTACATGTTCTGATATATCCTTCCTTTTGCAGCACAGACAGCTTATATAAAGAGGCCTGCTAGGGATTAGAAGTGACGACTTTATCATAGCCTTAGCTGCCCTGTCGGCTGGAGTGTTGATACACAAAAGCTGCACGGCGTCAGCTGAGCAAACAGCAAATAAAAATGGAGCTGGCTAAGAAAGAATCTAAACAATCAGGAAAAGGCAGTGTTAAATAACAGACAATAAAGGGCCATTCATGTTTCGCAAATGGCAGCAGGCTCAGTTGCCATTTTCCACATGAAGCTGCCTAAATTACAGATATATAGTTAAAAAATAAACTCCCCAAGTCCCAATGTACACATGCAATATTTAGCCACCCATTTAACTACCTGCTGGGCTCAAGTCAGGATTACATCCTTTAATATTCTGTGCATATAAACACACAACTTTTAAAAATGTTGCTCAGTTAATAAAAATTAACCATAATTTATAAATAATTCATCAATTTTATTTATCTGTCTTTTCTTTTTCAGCGGTTTGGGAGTCAGGATTATCAAATCAAATTGTATTTGTCACATACAAATTATACATATAGTACAATATGCAGTGAGATGCTTAGTTGCCTATGACTGTGCCTTAAGATGAATATAAAGGGACAATAACAATACATCTACTATATAATATAACACTAAGGTCTGTGTGTCCAGTCCCTCACAGCAATCTAATTGGTCACTTTGGCTTTGGTGTGATTGGTCAGTTTGGTTTTGGTGATGGAACTGAAAAAGGAAATGCGAGTGTGAGACACATGATGAGGAATTAAACGCATCATAACGATGCTGTTAGAGAGTCATCTTCAAAGATGGCAATTATGAAACTGGACAGGAGGCGAGAAAGGCGCCTCAAAAATAATGACAGTGTCTGAGAAGCAGACTAGAGAGAGGGAGAACACTGGTGAAGTTGTTCAAACATATGTGAATATAGAGGAAGGGCGATGAAGGTACATGCAGGGCAGGAGATTGCAAATATTTAAAAAATTTTTGTTACCTCTCTTTGACAGGTACTGTGGCTAGTAGCTTTATAAACTCAAAAATCATTAATTGAATTATTAAAATGTAATAAATAACAATAACAAATAATAATTATTACACTAATAACTAAATAGATGGGTGACACGGTGATGCAGTAGTACCGCTACTGCCTCGCAGTAAGGAGACCTGGGTTCCCTTCCCGGGTCCTCCCTGCGTGGAGTTTGCATGTTCTCCCCATGTCTGCATGGGTTTCCTCCAGGTTCTCCGGTTTCCTCCCACAGTCCAAAGACATGCAGGTTAGGTGCATTGGCGATGCTAAATTGTCCCTAGTGTGTGCTTGGTGTGTGTGCGTGTGTGTGTGTGTGTGTGTGTGTGTGTGTTGCACTGCAGTGGGCTGGCACCCTGCCCGGAGTTTGTTCCTGCCTTGCGCCCTGTGCTGGCTGTGATTGGCTTCAGCAGACCCCTGTGACCCTGTGTTAGGATTTAGCGGGTTGGACAATGACTGACTGACTGACTAGCTAAATAGATGACTTAAATAACAATGTGAGAGAGCTAACAATAGGGCATCATAAAGTCTATCTATCTATCTATCTATCTATCTATCTATCTATCTATCTATCTATCTATCTATCTATCTATCTATCTGTCTGTCTGTCTGTCTGTCTGTCTGTCTGTCTGTCTGTCTGTCTGTCTGTCTGTCTGTCTGTCTGTCTATCTATCTATCTATCTATCTATCTATCATGTATTTCTGGACACTTTCCGTATTTAATGTACAGATGGACTGTGGGAAAAAGTTCCTCATAACTTTCTCTGATGATCTCAGCAGCCTCAGGTGAAAGACAGGAACCATGACTGAATGGGACTGCATACACTGAAGAATGTAGATCTGGGGAAAATTATGCAAACATTACTATTAATACATGTGGCAGATGTCAGGATATGTTATAATTGTTTATCGTTCACGGTTAAGTTCCTCATGATGGAACAGATCTAACAACCTTGCAATAATGCCCTAGCCAATATGCCCCAGCGTCTGCAAAAAAAATAGGTAAACCATGCCAGTACACACAAGCAGTGACCAGGTCAACATTTAAGCCAACTTTCTTGGGGCTTTGAGACAGCAGTCTTAACTGATGAAGTATGATGGAAAAAGCAGGCTCAGAAACTGAATGGGCAGTCTATGAAAAATGCTTAAACGTTTTGAAGCCAATTAAATGTACTTAAGGCAAAACCATACACTAATGTTAATTTAACAATTAGCAAAAAACAGAACAGCTTTAATGATGTGATTTTAAAAATGTATTATTACAGGCACTCTGCCCAAGGCTGGTGCCTGATGAGAATGGGTTAGGGAACTGGATTAAGCTAAAGAGGTCTGAGAATAAATGAGTGAATGAATGCATTAACTTGCTGTTACAAAAAAATAAAATATTTGTTTAAGTACTAAAAATCATAACACAAGTGAAAGAACTATGGGTGTATCAAGTGGCAAAAGATCATCTGTTAAAATGGCTCCTTTTTACCTTTTTTAAAACTGAAAATCATATTATCTTGAGTTTTTTGAATACTGTAGCCATTAAGACAATAATGCATACTACTCAGTCACTATGCCACCCTGGAAACATCATGTAATACAACACTGTCCAACCTGCTGAATCCAGTTTAGGGCAGTGTGGAACTGAAGCCTATCCTGGCAGCATCAGGTGCAAGGTAGAAACAAGTAATAGACAGATTACTAGTCCCAACAACACCAAGATGGGTCAATTTAAAATCTTGAATTAACTAAAGTTAAAGTTACAGTATATTGAGAATCAATGGTGAGTTGTTTTAAAAATGTATAAATACCTACTAATAATTTAGGTTGGATAATGTTTACATATTCTAAAAGTCAGTCCTGGACAGCACCAGTCCCACTCACACAAATACTCACACTTACATTAGATCATTTAAAATCAATGGTAGGTTACTTCAAATGGTGCATTAGTAATTTAGGGTGGGTAAAGATTATAGTAAGTGCCTTGAGCATGGGAAAGGTGCTATATAAATAGAATGTATTATTATTATTATTATAGGTTCTTAAAGCCAGTCCTGGACAGGACACCATCCATACTCACACAAACACCCATACTTAGATGAGTCATTTACAATCTTGAATTAAACTAAAGTTAAAACGTTATTGAAAATCAATGGTGAGTTACTTTAAAATGTACAAATGATGTACCATTAATTTAGGATGGGTAACGTTTGCATATTTTCAAAGCCAGTTTCTTCTCATTCAGATGCCCAAGCTTATATAAGAAAATGTACAATCTTGATTAAACAGAAGTTAACAAAGTACTCAAAATCAGTGGTAGGTTACTTTAAAAATCCACCAATGCTACAATAATAATTTAGGGTGTGTAAAGTTTACAGAATCTCCAAGCCTGTACTGGACAGAATACCAGCCATATTCACACAAACATCCACAATTACATGAGACAATTTACAAATTTGATTAACCTAAAGTTAACAATGTATTAATAATCAGTGGTAAGCTACTTTAAAATGTACTAATGCCACATTATGAGTGACTGTAGTAAATCAATAAGGTGTTTATTGCATGGAAGTGGGGAAGCATTTTACTATAGGAAATTTATTTTGCTACATTAAATAACATCTTTTGATATGAAGCATGCTGCTATGCTATGACTCGTACACTTTTGTCAGTGCAGCAACCACACAGTATTCCTGCCACTTGCATAAGTTCTTCTCCATATTATATGTCATACCCATTCTGATTTTAACAAAAATATCACATTAGAAAGGGAAAAATAAACAGTGTTTTGGATGAACGTTTTAGAAAAAATATCAAGTTATCTGGAAGAAGATGAGGTTAAAACACTGGAAGACAAAAGGTTGGCCAAATAAATTATTGGAATATGCTATTGGGATTTTTGAAGCTCCTTTCTGCTTCAGCGCATACAGGTGAATTTCCAATCAGACTATTCTGTGAAACAAGAGGTCAATGTTGATTTGTTACTTGGTGTGCAAACAACGCAATTACACAGTATTTTTTTCTCTTAAAATAAGGAGCAAAATAAAGACATTACATATGAATTACTTTACACCAAAAGCAATTCAACCACAAAAATTGCACTTCTGGCAGACTACGTAATATTTATTAATTTACACAATCAACTAAAGAGAAAGGTCAGCAATATGATACAACTTGGAGAATCCGGGAGTCTTTGCTTTCACTGAATTGGCTGACTTGTAGCTCAGAGTCTGTAGAGCGGTCACGTGGAATTTCCAACTTGGAAACTTGTATTTACTGTCTATCAAATACCATTTGAACACAGCAATAGACTGGCTCGAAAGGAGGAGAAAAACAAAAGTTTAACATTCCTGAAAACACATTTCCAGACAAAATAACTTTCTTTTCCAAAGAAATGACCTCTCCACTACAAAACTGAATGCAATTAATGAGCATTCAGCTGACCTGTAAATAAGATTGTTGCCAAAATCATGCAATCATGCATGTGAGCATAAGTAACGCTCAGTGATTTCACAGTAGCAAGGCACTGACGTCCTCAACATTTGGCCTAAACCAGTAAAAAAATAATAATTGTATTACTTCCAAATGGTCAAGTGGCTGGGTGTGCAGTGGTGCCTCTTCATTCTTACAGTTCTTCACTACCTTTTGTAGTTCTGCCTTGCAACCAAAAAAACGCATTCGTTGAAAACAGTATGATCTTCACTCAAGTCATAGATCCACTAGTCGCAAGAGTGGCATGGCTCTTATATATCCCTTCAGAGAGACAGATGTCACTTTAACTTCTCTGCCTTTGAAGCAAAAGAAACAAATTTCTCTTGTCAGCACTAGATCTTTATAGCCACAGTTGTAGACTGTTTAAAAACAAGGATAAAGCAAACAGGCAAGCAAACTAGAAAAATCCAGCCAGAGTTCAGAATCAGAGTAAGATTCCCAGACCAAAAACATAAGGTTGAAGTAAAGCCAGTAACGGACAAATGAAATAAATTCCAAAAACACAAGGTAAAGAAAGGCAGAGATAAGAGCTCCGATTAAATGATTAAACTAGGAGTAATGAGCTCAGATTAAATGATTAAACTAGCAGCCTGCTTAAATAAACGAGGAACATTCTGAAAAAGCCTCAGGTGAAATTGAACATGGAAGGCTTGACCAGAGAGAACCTGCAACTGGGAGAACAGGCCATGGATAAGCCACACATGGACAGTGCACTCTTCAAAATAAAGATGCCAGAAGGGCAGACCATAGGGAAACATTTTTTTGGTTCTCAAATGAACCATCCACAAGAAGGTTCCAGAAAGAACCCTTTATTTTGATCCATAACTGGATCCATAAATAGCCATGAATAGCTGATAATTAGAGTTGTGAAATTTCAGTGCATCCTTGACTTTTAAAGGACTCTGCACTACATACAACAACACAGCCTACGTTTAGGTTTTCTTGATCTCTCAGTATCCTGCTAGGTCATCTACTAGACATTAAAGATTTTTGTTTGAAACATTAAGAACCTTTTCAAAGCCCACAGAACTAATTTCATATGCAGAGGAACCTTCACAGAATAAAATTGTTCTTTGTCAAGCTGTGGAGCTACAAGGAACCACACAACCCATTAAAGAACTGTTATTTTTACAAGTGTGTGGCCAAAAACCAACTGAAAATGGAAGGTGTGGTCAGAGAGAAGCTGCATGTGGAGGGCAGGATTATAGAAAAAATACAAATGCTAGGTGAGGGGACAGCCAGATTGTACACGGGTCAATTTCACAACAAGGTGCTTCTCTGCTGACTGCCTACAGCTATTGTAAGAGGTCATGAGTGAAATGCAGTTGTCTTAACTTCCACCTTAGTATTCTTCCAAAAGCCAATAAAGAAATGAGCAAATCTGTATTCAGCCACATGTACATGAGGGAAGTAATGGCTCCTAGACTGGAATACAAGACCCACATGCTAAACAGCACAGGAACAAATTTTTTAAAAGGCACTTTTGACCATGTGGTTTCTGGAACGACAACAACCACAAACCACGTCTTTTAAAATGACGAGGCAATCAAATGCTAGAGTCAGCAGTTAACAGCAAAAAAGCAATGCGGTACATTGAGAAAAATAAGAAAAAAAAGACTAATTTGCAGGGTCCAAGAACCAAGTGTGCCCAAAAGGGATCGCAGCTTTTTTTTTTTCTTCCAGACAGATTTTGTCATCACACTGAATTAATTCCAGGGAGTTGGAGGACCCCCAGCATGGTGCAGCAAGGGTGGGGTGATTTAAACATATGGCCAAAGCCACTGAAGCCTGACCCTTTTAGACCTCAGACTCTGAAACTGCAACTTAACTTAAGAAAGTCAAGGAGTGACAAAACCACTAGAAAAGAAGTTTAAGCCTGTTTCTGCCCACTCCAGGAGAATCATGCTTGCTGGTTCTAGCAAGCTAAGCCTGTTAGATCACAGCCATGGCAATGTCAAAGAGATCCAAGGCAGATGCCATTACATGATCAGAGTGACAGAAACTGGAACACAACAGCTGCAAGTGTACAATACGTCTGCCATTTTCAAGGGCTGTCTTCACTATGGAAAGGAGAGAGTTAACAGGCTTGTGCCGTGAGCAGTTGTGCCTCTGTCAGTTACCCACTAATCCCACTGCCTCAGTCGGCTTGCTTTTAATTTCCATGGTAATTTTTGGATCAGGAGCAAAAGATAAGGCTGTGCCTTGGGACAGTAAAATAAAATGCTCTCAGATGGGATGATGCAGCCTTGTACAGTAGCTTATTGGCGGCATCTCCTTTTACAGAGGGGGACCTGAGGCAGTACTACATCTTAGGCATTTTGAAGGGTGCAAGGCAGAACAGAAAAGTTCCACTACAAAGTGTACTGAAGAGTTTTAAGAATGAGGGGGTGACACTGCCCACCCAGTCACCTGGAGATTTGAAATTACAAGCAACTACCCCACACCTTCTCCTCTTACTTTACCAAATACAACTACCAGCTTAGCCCTTGATGTGCGTTGTGGTCTAAAGGGGGAACTCTTGTAATCCCCAAACCCCAAAAATGCCAAAGAAACTAAAAATGTAAAAAAGAAAATACCTTATTACAACTAATGGCAATATCAAATAAGGTTACAGAACTTTGGGGGCAAAATACAACACATGAGGCAGTAAGGCAAAATAAAAAGACCTTTCACACCTCCCCCTATCTACACCTTCTACCATTTTTGCATCTTCCTCTGCTCATCTTCCTCCTACTGCCAGGTGAGCTCTCATATACTCTTCATCCAGTGTTAAATTCCTCAGGATGATGGCCATACGTCTCTTTATGTCTGATCCCTGGAGTACTTCTGAGGTCATTTCTAGCCTATAGAAGATATAGCCCTATAAAACCCTTGGGGTTAATAATACAAATAATTAACTACCGCTATGTAGCACTTTAATAAACATACGCTAAGTACTTGAGGTTGTACCTCTCTGATTGTCTCATTTCTTATTCTGTCTTTTTGGTAACTCCACACATCCACCTCAACATTCTCCTTTCTTCCAAGTCTAAGTTTCTCCTGCATTCTCTTTACTGCTCGTGTCTCAGGTCCATACATCACTGCAGGTCTTACCATTGCCTTAAATACCTTACCTTTAACTTTCAGCTTAATTTTTCAATCACAGAACACTCCTGATACCTTCTTCCAATTGTTCTATTCACACTTCACTCTAAGGGTTCCCTGCATCTAGTTTTCCATCTTGAGCTACCACTGATCTCAGATATTTAAATGTATCCACTCTTTTCAATAGCTCTCCCTACAGGCTAACATCTGAACCCTCATCATCATTAAACCTCATATATTCTGTCTTCTTCCTATTTATGTTCAATCCTCTATCTTCCAAAGCCCTTCTCCATTCTTCCAACTTCCTCTCCACTTCTGATGCTACACAACGCAATGTCATCTGCAGAAAAACTGTCCATCAAACACCAAGGGACACACAAGGAGATGATCCTGTAGTCTGGTTACTTAGAACTTGTGAAGTTCTTCTGATGATACATTCTGTTAAAGGTTCTGTGTAGAATTATGATTGCTTGGCTGACATTTCAAAGACATGCAACTTATATTAAGTGGTGGCTTCCCATTGACATAGTGTTGCAGCAAGTATGTGTGTGTGTGTGTGTGTGTGTATGTGTGTGTGTGTGTGTGTGTGTGTCTATGTGTGTGAGATTTCTCATCCTAAGTTATTACCTGATGCTTCCAGGTTATGTTCCAGCTACTTGTGTCCCTGTATATAAGAAACTGGGGTCAGAAAGTGGACGAATAAACAGATTTATATTAGCCTAAATTAACACTTCCCTTCATTTAACCATAAGTGACCGATATTCCTAAATTTACAAAATAATCTGCATTCTTTGTGAGAAAGCCAAAAAAATAAATGTCCTGCAGAGGTTCCTTTCAATTCCAAAGCTCCTATAATTCCCATTTTTTAAAAAGCAGGTCTGAATATACAGAAATACTTAAGCCATGGAAGATTTGTGTCATAGTGTTCACCCCAACTTGCATGATGTTTTATTATCTTGTCAAAACCACCACTAATTCCATTAATGGCACACCAGAGTTTCTGAAAATCCCAGATATTTATTAGATGAACTGAAATCATCTTACTGAAATTAGGCAATAACAATTTTGGCATGGTCAGGGCATGGTGCCAGGGGATTTGAATCATTGTGCGGGAGAGAGTGCAAAATGCATATAAAATTCAGGTTCTCAGCTCCTGTGAGTTTGGAATTGTCCATGGATGCTTGCACTGCCAATGATTCTTTAATGACAACTGTACTGCACATAGCAGCTATTCTCCTGCTTCTGAAAGCCACCGTTGTGAAAAATCGCAGAGTATTTCAAGGGAGCAGCTGCCTTGTGAATCTGGCATTACAAAACTACACATGCACGGGGCACACTAAGCGCTTAAATTACACAACATTAACATTCTCAAACCTGTTGGTTTAATACAGTTCAGTGGGGCCACAGCCTATACGGTGGGCCAAGGTACAGAACAGTACCAGTCCATCACACCAGTGCTTAACTAATGAACTGAAACAGCTTTTGGCCCATTTTTTCATCACCTTATACACACTTTGTGCTCTACAGTGCTTGCTGAACTAAAGGTCCTGGATAAGAAGATCTTTAGCTGTGACTTTCACATTCAGATATAAAAAGGTAAGCTATATTTTGGGGGCTCCTTCCAAATAAATTAAAAGGTAAAACTTTACTTCACCAACATTGGCTTTTTAAAACAACATTTGAATATTGTATGAACTGTTCTTTACATTCAGACATACCATTAAAACCTCCGTTTCCAAATATACACAACACAAGCCCCATCCTCAGCCTTGCTCATTACCTCAGGCTGGTAACAAATAGAGGGTGCAAATCACATGTTGCTGTGCACATCCAATGGTCTGTCAAATTCTCTGTTTTTCTTTAATATGCAACTACCCCTTCACTAAGATGGCTGTTGATTGAAGACCCACCTCTGAGCCTTATTCATTGGTCAAATGTCCTGTATTCAACTCAAAAGCATGATACCGTGTTAATTCTTGTTTATGGACTGCTTTCATTTTGTAGGGCTATTTATTTAAGATTTTTTTAGCCAAAAGCATATGACTGGATGACTTGACATATAGATTATGCAACATAAGTAACATGAGAATTCCATGGATGTTTTCACATTATTTGCTGTTGTCCAACCCCGGCCACTGTAGGCTTCCATTCCATTAATACAAACTACATGGGGTAAGTAACTTATTAAAAAATATCACTTTAATGCAGAAGTTGAGAGCATACTAGTAGTGTGTTGAGGCACCCAACACACAACGAACCACTTGGATTGGGACCCAAGTGCAGCGCGTGACACCTCAGCACCACACTGGAACAGTGTAAGGTTTTTTACAGTGGCTGGGGTGCCAATCCTGCAGAGGACTGATGAAATTTAACGTAAGAAAATGTAAAGCATTACACGTAGGAAGTAAAAATGTTAGGTATGAATATACAATGGGAGGCCTGAAAATTGAAAGTATACCTTATGAGAAGGATTTAGAAGTCATAGTGGGCTCAACATTATCAACTACCAGAACTAACAGAATATGAGGTTATATAGCAACCTGATGTGTGGGGTACAAGTCCAAAGAGGTTATGCTCAAACTTATGGGTACTGGGTATAGTTTTGGTCTCCAAGCTACATAAAGGACATAGGAGTGATGGAAAAAGTCCAAAGAAGATTGACTAGGCTGATTCCAGGGCTACAGGGGATGAATTATGAGGAAAGATTAAGAAAGATGAGCATTTTCAGTTTAAGCAAAAAAGGATTAAGAGGAGACATCAGTGAAGTATTTAAAATGGTGAAGGGAACTACAGTACAGTGGATCGAGACCGTTATTTTAAAATGAGTTCATCAAGGGCACGGTGACACAGTTGGAAACTTGTTAAGGATAAGTTTCACACAAGCAAGTTTTTCTTTAAACAGAGATCCATAGACACATAGAATAAATGACCAAATAGTGTGGTAGACAGTAAAACGTTAGGGACTTTCAAAACTGGACTTGATGTTATTATAGAAGAATTAAGTGGAAGGGAATGGAAAGCTTTGTTGGGCTGAATGGCCTGTTCTTTTCTAGATTGCTCTAATTTTCTAAAAAAAAGGCAGCAACCAGTCTTTCACTAGCACATCATTCTTAACACACTCTCATAATCACCTGGAAAAAAACATCTCTCACATTTCTAACATAAACGTTTGCTTAGATATGAGATGTCTGGCATGTGCCTCAAAGACAAGAGTTATGTAGTTTTCAAAATGCATCTTTAGAAATTTCAAATGCCGGGGAAAGTGCAGCAACGGTGTCAGTATGCTGCCCATCTTTGATATCTTAGCCATTACTTTCATTTTTATAGTTTTTGCAAATTCAGAGGAGCTGGAGGATCCTCTGCTAAGATGCTGCAGACAGAAGAGGTTACAACCCCCCCATCCACCCCCTCTCAGAGAAGACACTGTTATTTATTAGCGTGAAGGGGATTTAAAGGTGTGCCGCTAGATTATAGCCAAGACAAGCAACAGAGCTGGGGAAACATCAATAAATCACTTTTGTTCAGCCCTCCAAAGAGGCCATTTACATGCAGTAATCCGTGACCTCTCCTGGAAGCGGTCTCTGGTGGTGTAATGCAGATTTATTTCTTAGGGAGTTGCAGCTGGTTTCTTATGTCAGGGTCTGTGGGGGAACAGGGTTACCAAAAAACAATAAAAAAATCACTCTGTGCCCTTATCAGACACCATTACTTTTTTGCTATCAAGGTTTACTACCAAACTCCACTTTCAGAAAGCTCACAAAAGTGCACGGGATGAACTGTAGATGAATTTATGGAATTATACAGTAAAAATGAAATCAAGTAGTCAACTAATTGTACATACAGTATATACAGGATAGATAGATAGATAGATAGATAGATAGATAGATAGATAGATAGATAGATAGATAGATAGATAGATAGATAGATAGATAGATAGTGTCTTCTGTAGTTCAATGTTCATGAAGACACAATGCAAGTTTATGAAATGAGTAAAGGCAATGTAATTAGTCAAGAGCTCTTTTAAATGTGGTCTTTGCAGTGGGGTGTTAGGTCAGGAATTGAATTACAGGACAAGGAAGGGCCCTTACAAGACCCTGACAATAACAGGAATATAAATTATACTAAGTACAAGGCACACACTCGAGCTAGCAAAATAAAAAGAACGCCACTCAGGGGAAAAAGGCACATTTACAGAGGAGGCCTCAGAAAGAATTCCTCCAGAGGCACTGAACTGACGAAATGATACCTACACAACTTTAGAAGACCACCAGTCCAACAAGGAACTGACTATTTACCTGGGACTTAAAAGCCCTTTCTGGTCAAAGTTCAAGTAAAATTGGAGTCGAGAAATGAGTTAGACTACAAATCAACTCGAAACAGGAAGAAAGGTCATAGATTGGATTGAAATGTACAGGAGGTGAGAAAAAATGACATCGGAATTGATCTTCCTAGAATAGTACTATGATTTCTTTTTATCTGTTTCCTTGCAGGAATTAGTCACTCCAAATGTTTTCACTCTGCCAAGTGTTCTTTACTTTTAATAAAAACACAATTTTTATAATCTTTGGCCTCTTTGTCATTCGTTCTCAGTTCAGGAAAGATTTCAGAATGACCCTATTCCTCACAAACTGCTCACAGTTCAAACTGTCTCAAAGTACTTTACATGGACATCAGACTTAATAATTATGTGCACTCAAAAAGGTGAAGTGTAGGTGATTCAATCATTTCATCAGTAGCTATATCATATATTGTGCCCTTTAGTCGGGGCCATATCAATGTATTTTACATGTACATGTAAAAGCATTTGGAATTGTAGGTGGAATGGTGACACCGTGGTTAGTAGTGTTGCCTACTAGCTCCAGGGACCTGGGTTCCCATATTGGCCCTTAATTATATAAATGCAAAGAATTATTATTATTATTATTGTCTGTATGAAGTTTGAAAGTTCTACCCATACCTGAATGAGTTTTATCTAAGTATGATGGTTTTATTTCCACATCCCTAAGGCATATGGTTAGGTTAATTGGCCATCCATCACTAAATGTGGGTGTGCTCCCCAGCAGTGGACTGGTGGTCTGCTCAGGGTTGGCTCCTGCCTTGCACCCAATACTACCTAGCTGAACTCTGGTTTCCTTGTACCTAAACTAGACATAAGAGCCAATAATGGAGGAATGGCGGCAATATCATTGAATAAAGGGCTGTTTTACAACATCTTTCATAGCCAGTGTCTTCTTAAAGTTACTGAATATGAACAGGATAATTCAGTCACAGCGAGACCTGTCCGCATTCATACCTGGGCAGATGGAATTTAATTTAAGTAAATAAAAGGTATCACACATAGGAAGTAGAAATGCTATATTTGCATACACAACAGGAGGTTTCAAACTTGAAAGCAGCCTGTATGAGAATGAGCTGGGAGTCACAGTGGACTTTTCACTAATTACGTCAAGCCTCATATCAAGATAGTGTACAGAAGCCATTAATAAGGCTAACAGGATGTTGCGTTATATAGTAAGATGTGTAGAGTACAAGTTCAAGTAGGTTATATTTAAGTTATACTCATATAACGCTCTTGCAAAGTCTCACCTGGAGTGCAGTGTACAGTTTTGGTCTTCATATTACAAAGAACAACACAGTAGCGCTAGAGAAAGTCCAGAGAAAAGCATCTTGGCTGATTCTGGGACTGAGAGGTATCGGTTATGAAAAATAATTGAAGAGATTAAGTTTTTCAGTTTAAGCAAACCTAACTTAAGATACGACATGATTTGAATGTTTAAAATTATGAAGGGAATTAGTACAGTGAGACCATGTTGTTACTTTAAACTACATTCTTCAACAAGAACAGAAGGACATGGTTGAAAACTTGTTAAGGGTAAATTTCACCCAAACATTAGGAAGTTTTTCTTCATACAAAGAACCGTAGACACATGGAATAAATTATTAAGCAGTGTGGTAGATAGCTGAACTTTATATAGAGATTTTCAAAACTCAGCTTAATTTTAGTTTTCAGAATCTAAGGTGAATAGCATTGTTGAGCTTAATGGGCCATATGGACCGTTCTTGTCAAACCTGGTCTAATGTACTAATGTTCTGGTGCAATTAGGGCTTGTCATTTCACCAAACAATAAGGTGTTGTGCAAATGAAATGTTTCATGCTTATAATCTGTTTTGCATTCAGTCAAACCATCTTATTCAAAAGCCAATTAGTCCCGTGCAGCATTGCAAAAAGCCAAAATGTATCCTTACTGTGAAAGAGGCAAATAAGAACAAAAGACAGATAATAGTACACAGATACATCCATCCATCCATCCATTTTCAGAGCCCATAAAAAACACTGAAAATCCTGGCTCACACTCCAGTTTCTCCTGAGAAACTTGTTCCTAACACTCCATTACCAACCCCCTCATCAAAAATGCTGTAAATCAAATCTTATTGGGTGGTTTCTAAAAGGTGGGGGTCTCTACTGTAACAGATCCCATCAAGTGACTAAAGAAAATCTTGTTGTGCCGTTGTGTCAATATTCTAAATCCTGGTTTGTAGAGATGCCAAGTGTCTAGTCTACTCTGTTACACCAATCAAAAGGCTTCTTGGGGTTATAATTTAATTTGGCCCCTATCCTGGTGATCATATTTCTGATTTTCTAAGCTAATCATCCCATGATGAGAATTCCTGAAGTGGTGGAGGAAAGCTGGAGTTAGCAGATTTGGTCAGAGTACCTCAAACCGTAGGATATAGACATTGAGTATCATCCCATCACAATGAATCAAATCCTAATTCCAAAGAACAAAGAAAAGTGTGGCTTATGTGCATTTGTATTGAGCATAAAGGTGTATCACAGATTTATAAGTAAAGTTCCAGTATTTTGCCAGTTCCATATGTTCTTGGAGTGCAGGGTAGCTTTGCTTCAACTCAGGTCATGGAGAAGATTCCTCCATTCATTGAGGCATTTATTTCATAAGCAGTTCCCATTGACAGGCTGAGCTGAATGAGTGAAAACTGCAGTTTTGTAAGCTTAGAGGGAAGTCATATAATTTCTAAATGGCTGGAATGTTGAGAGTCTAAACAAATGGTGATATACAGTATTTATGTTTTGTTATCTGTTTGATTATAATTTATAATTTAATAAATTTAATAAATTATAATAAAAAAGATTATTATTTAGCAGATAATTTTATCTACGGTGACTTAGAAATAAAGTTAAAATACACACAGACATACTTTAACATCCAGCATCAAAAGCAACAGAGAACCAGTTAAAAACAAGCAAGATGGAGTAGTACTACTATATAATTAGATATGCAATTAGACTAAGACAAAAGTTAGCGTCCTAAATTTGTTACCAGTACAACAGCAGCTCTACAATATTTCAACACAAATATATATCGTATGAAGACTTAGATCATCCATTTATTACTGAGCTGTTGAAAGCTAGATCCTTACCTGGCACTACTGGAGCAAAAGTAGGAACTAATACTATACAGGGTGTAAGTCCATTATAGAGTCTGTTCGTACACACACCCACAAGGACACACAAGTTATATTAAAACACAACATTACAGATATCCGTCTATAACTTGGACCACTCATACATACATGTACTCGGGCCAATTTAGAATCATCAGTTAACCTAATTTGTATGTCTTTTGGGATGCATGAGGAAAATCAGAGTTCCTCAAAGAAAACCCACACAGACACATAAGAAATGTAAGAAATTTGACGAACGAGGAAGCCATTCAGTCCATCAAGGTCATTTATTTGGTTAACAGCTAAGCTTTCCCAATATCTCATCCAGATTCTTCTTAAAAGCAATTAAGGTTTCTGCTTCAACTGCATGTCTCAATGGTTTGCTCCAGAGTCTCATAACTCTCTCTGCTTAAAGAAGTGCTTCCTGGCTTCAAACTTAAAGAATGTTGCTGGATGTACTTTATCAGTGCCTTTAAAAATCTTAAATACCTGGATTAGGTCCCCACACAATCTCCTCTGCTCCAGACTAAACAGGTTTAATTCTCAGAGTCTATCAGAATACGGCATGTCCTTAAAACGCAGAGAGAATGTGCAAATTCCATAAGGACAATGTCAGGGTGTGAGATTCAAACCCGGGACAATCGATATATGAGGTGGCAGTGCTACCCTCTGAAATACCATATATTATATTATATTATATTATATTATATTATATTATATTATATTATATTATATTATATTATATTATATCATATCATTTGATTTATTGATAATTCTGAATGAGCTAGTGTGAGCGTGGGTTGTGTGCATAATTAAGCATTATGTTATCTATCCATTTTCAAACCTGCTGAAGCTAATTCAGGATTAGGGCAAGTTGAAGCTCATTTTTGCATCCTTTGGCACATTGACCGACCCTGGACCAAGTGTGGACAGAATGGCAGTACATTTAATGTACACACTGACAGTCACTCATATCAGGCCACTTTAGAGTGTCCAAGTCAAAGTTTATTACCATGTGTATATAGTCCAAAGTGTGCATAGCACAATGAAATTCTTACTTGTAAGTCTTCAGTGCAAAAAATACAATACCAACAAAGACACAGACACAAGAAAGCTAAAAAAAAAACTAACAGGCCTCTCTTTGGATAAGGAAAGAAAAAGATGTATCCAAGAAGAACTTGTTTAGAAAAGGGGAAAACAGGCAAATTCCATATAGGCTGTACTTGGAACAAACTTGAACCCAGTCTTGGCATAACCTGTCACATTATATTATATTATATTATATTATATTATATTATATTATATTATATTATATTATATTATTGTGGTCGAATAAGGCACTCTAGTGTATCACAGGAAAATGTTGGGATGCCAACCCAGGCCTCCCTGCTTAATAAAAAAGAATGTAACAAAATGGGGCTGCTATAAGCACATCTATAAGAAAAGAACAACAAAAAAGCAAGGCAAGTAAGCTCCTTCTTGCATTGGCAGGCTTTAAAGAAGAGAGAACGGCAAGGGCGGAGTAAATTACCTTCACTGTGTGTCTCCTCAGTGCAGGAGAGAGAAAAGAAGAGGAGAAGGATAGTGCGAAGGCCCTATTATATTATACTAGACAAAGAGCCCGTTTCGACAACGTAAGATGAAATGGGCACGAGTTTGTGTCAGCAGTGTATGAAGAACAAATGATAAGTAACGAAGAAGTTGTTTTGTAATGATTGTAGTCCGCTTTACTCATTACTGTACAGGCTTGTACTGTTAGTTGATGAATTTTCCAGGCCTATAGTATAATATTGAATGATGAATGTTCCAGTACAATATGGAATAGTAATAAGTATAAGCACCACAAACCTGATATAGGTGTATTGAATGAATGCGTAATTGAATCAGAATGCGTAATTAGGCCTCGAGCTGTAGTTGAAATCGCCTTTCAGGCCTCTAGAGCTTTAATCGAAGTCACCTTTCTCTTTGCATTTTTGCGGCCGTAAATCTGCTGCCTGCCGCGATGTTGGGGTTGGATGTCGGTCTCGTAAGGTTTTTCGGGCAGCTGCGCAGAAGGCGACTGCTCATACGGCTTTGGACGTGCACAGAAGGCAACTGCGCATTCGGCTTTGGACGGACATGAGTGAGTGAGTGAGGAGGCAGGCGAATTATGTGTTAAGATTATATTATATTATATTTCACCTTGTCTAGGGTTACATTCTGCTGTGCACCCAGCTCTGCCACCCATGAACCAGAAATGGATAAAGCAGTTTTAACACAGTATGTATACATGCATGTTATATGGTATTATATACTGTATGAAAGAAAGAAAGAACAATTAAATTTATTTCACTTATTTTTTGTATTCTATTCTATTCATTATTATCCTTATCTAATTTTATTGTTGCATGTAACTACTTCTTTGACATCTCGTAAAGCACTCTGAGCTACATTCTTTGTACAAAAATGTGCTATAGAAATAAATGTTGTTATTGTTGTTATATAGTACCTTTCTATAGTGAACAATATCCTAAGACTTTTCACAAACAATAAGCTACTAAGCATGGGAAAAGTGCTATATAAATAAAATATGTTACTATTATTATTATTATTATTGAACACAGCTAAAATCCACATTAAATGACATTTTGAACAGAGATGGGTATTGTACCCTGTGCTTTGAAGTACAACACCTTAGCCTTCAGGCAAACTACAAATATAGAAATTAATGAATGTGGCATTCTGCAATGAGCAGAGAGTAGGACAAATTGCATAGGAGCCACTTGGGGGTCATTATGGGATGATGTTCGTCTGTAATCTAGCTTTTGCTCTTTTTCTATTTATCTGACTCCATAGAAACACATTTAGATTGCTGTAATCTTGCCATGGTGCACATTAGAGGGATTTATTTTCACTAATCCGAGCCCTAATCTTAAAGAAAATCTCCTCCCAATCACTTTTTCTCCTATATTTAACATATTCAGTCAGCAAACAATGTATTAATGTGCTAATTCACCCTACAAGATTTCAAAGGAGAAGCGAATATAGCTGGGCCCTCCTACCCATGCTTAAAATTCCTCCAACCTGTTTCTTTTCCCTTCCTAATTGTACACGTTTCTTAACACTTGTAATGCTACCCTCCACCTTCCTATGGTCTTATCAATGGGCCTCTTGAGAGTTCTAGTCAAATGTTTCTGGGAGCATCTTTGGGGCCCGTGACTCTGGCCTTATGCAGATACCATCTGAGTTAAGAAAACCTACAATAGAAAGCTGCTTGACCTGCTTGACTTCTACCTTGTGCCACACTTTCTATACACTCTCAGGACTCTGGCCACCTTCCCATTGATCTTCATGTCATACCTCTTTACTACAGGGCATACTGAATTCATCAGTCTTTGTAGTTCCTACATAGTGTCTATCACTGTAAAATCTGTAGATGGTCAATTTTTAGCACTTAAAAGAAGTGGTGAAGCAGTGAGTGTAAAGTCACTACCTTTTAAAATATACCAGCTGCCTAGCAGTGAGCAGGAAAGGCAATGCATTACATCAGACACAACATCCAAAAAGTATTTGTGAGTATCTTTTAACATTTTGTATTGAAAAGAATCATAGGTGGGCAGTGTACACAGAGTCAGAGACTTCCAAAAGATCCAATCTGCTTGGTAGGATGATTAAATAAAAAAGTTTCAAAAGACAGCAGATTTTTTGATTCAGCATATGATTGATGACTATTGATGACTCAGGCGCCGCCGAGAGTGGCAGCCTTTTCAGCAGCTCCGTGTACGACTTTATTTTTCTACCTTTTATTTTTCTCTTTTTTTTATTATTTTTTATTGATCACTCCTATCACTTTCTTTTATGTGGATTTTGTGAATTTCCCCTTGGGATTAATAAAGTATCTATCTATCTATCTATCTATCTATCTATCTATCTATCTATCTATCTATCTATCTATCTATCTATCTATCTATCTATCTATCTATCTATCTATCTATCTATCTGGGACTTGAAGTGGGCACAATTAATCTGTTTGTTGATACTTCAAACTCATCTCTATCAACAACTAAGTCTTGGTCATCTGTAAATTATACGTCTGTCAGGCGTTCACCTTCGCTGTATTTTCTCATCTTATGTCATCTCATCTTCTTATTTATTGTCACCTCATTTCTGGTCAGGGTGTCAGGTATCCAAGGTCTATTCATGGCAGAAAAAGTTGCAAGCAAAGAATCAGCTCTGTGCATGATGTCAGTCTTAGAGATGATCACCTTAGTTGTTTTTGAATACAGAAGGACATTTTAGTCTAATGTAAGTGCAATATAAGTGGGATTTTTCAAGACCAAGCCTCATCCCTTTAAAATGACCACATTCCCACCAACTGACCTTGACTTTTCGGACAAATTAGCATCACACTCAGGCTCAAGATTTGCCCTGTTGGGCACTGAAATATCCTCTGCATTCCCAACAGCAAGCACACACTTCTTTTCCAGCAATATAGCCAGCTTGGTCATATGTAATGATATACAGCAGATCCCTAAAATCAAGATGCTGAAACTTGAAGAGACTGGCTTATTCTTTTTTTTCTGAATTCAAGGATTTGTCAAAGCAGCTACCGGCTCTTTTAAGAGCGGTCTGGACTTCTTCATAATCAGGCACTGCTTTTCCGACCTGCAGGAAGAGCAAGTGGAGCTGCCAGCCTGGGATTCAAAAGAAATTAACTATCCAGCTGAGACACACACATGGAAACTTTTCCTGCAATATTCATTTACCCAGGGGACCCGGGAAAAGTTACTTAATGATTCCACTTTCATTTTTACATGTGATGGCTGTAATCCAGGCTCAGTTCTCAGAATTAATAGCTGCAACTCTTCAAACTAGCGGGCGGAATGAGCAATGTATGACCCAGGGAATATGAACGTTTCTAATTACAAGGCTCCCCAAGTGGGGTCTCCTTATTCTTTCCACTAACAACATCACCTCACATTCAATGCTACAGTAAGTGCCTACAAAAATACCAGGTCTCAAGACTACTGAAATAGTTTGATCAGTGACATATTTACTAAATAAATAAGAAAAAAACACTGGCTGATAAACATTGTAAAAGGTGGCTTGGTGGTGATGCACATCTGCTGTCTTAACTTCAGAAGAATGGATCCAAGCCTCTTCTGTCTGGAGTTTGCACATACGTCTTATATTTGTGAAGTGTTTGTATGAGAAGTACAGTCTTGACAAAAACAAGTTCAAGTTAATGTAACAGGCACCTATAATTAGCCATGTATGAGGGAATGCAGGTGTATGGATGAGTGGGATGGATTGGTGCCTGAGACACTAAATTTTGATTAAATACGGTCCAATAAATAAATGGTTTGAAGGGTGCACACAATAAATGGGTGGAGTAATGAATGCTTTAACAAACTGCATTCAAACTGGAAAAATGTGTCTTAGAAGAGCTCAAAAAAAAAAAAAAATCAAAATAATGAATTTATTAAAAAAATCAAAAGAGGGATAAACAAAGGGAGCAACAGTAAATAAAATGATCAATGAAAATCCAGATGCCCTACTTAGGCTGACTGTGCAGCACAGGACTGTGCAACTAGCAGCACATTCAAGGCCACCATAGCCATTAAATGCTATATCACCAGGTCAAAGACCTGCACCCCAAGCACAGGCAAGATGGTACTGAAATGAAGTCTAGAAACACAAGCATTTGGCTATAAACCATGGGCATAATTCTTCTAGTTCCACACCCTACTGCTCATCACTCACATGATGTCATCTGGATGAAAAAATTGCTAAAATGTTACAAAGCAAAAGTAACATGCTAATCTTTTAGCGCAACACAAAAAGAACAAATAGAATTTACCATTGACACTTGTGGCCTGTTAAGACTCATACCAAGGTGAGGTGACTAACCTCATTTTCCAACCAAACAATACATCCTCTCACTTCCTATAAGCCTTTGTCCCAATTGCCTCCTAATACATGGCTATTGTGGTTTGGCAAAAAGTGTCCATTCATACTGTGCAGTGATCTTGCTGTCACTTCAGCTTTCGTTGGGCCTCCAAGTTACACAGGCCACTCTGTGTTCTTTCTTTTATTTCAAGCGTCAGGACTGGGCAGCTTTTCAGGTCACTACAGCACACTGGCTCCCTCTACATCAACTTTTTGATGCTTACCTATAGAGTAGTCAGTGGATCAGCACCTATGTATATGCAGACACAAATGAGATCCTCTGCTCCATTTCACCCGCTCAGGTCTGCTAATATGGCTACATGGCATGAAATCTCAAGCCAGACTCTTTTCATGTTTAGGCTCCAGTAGGTGGAACATGCTGCCCACCTTTATCTGAACACATTAAGCAAATGCGTTCCGAACTTCCAACACAGTCATGCTTGGCCCATCTTGTGACAATCAATGATGTACTGCTTGATGGAACTGGCGCTGTACAAAGGCTTAACAGCTATGGTGACTTCAACCAAAATCTCTACCCTTTTTTCTCTTGCTGGGCATGAATGACACATTACGTGACAGGCTTCATGGAAGTGTGCTGCTTACTGGATCTTACTCACTAAGATTAGCTAACTGAGGGCTAATTGTTGAAAAAGTTGTCTAATGTAACATGGCTTTAAGAAATGTTTGAAGACTTCCTTGTTCTGGTAATATCTGAAAATGGCTTTCGGGTGACGTTCTCAATAGCTAAAATAACAGTAACTAGTCTTGTGTTATTCTGTTTGCTTTAGGGCTATTCACTTATGATGGTCAGTTTTGTAACTTTATCCTGTAACACTTGTTTCTAAACAGACTCCAGACTGATGATTACTCAATTATGCTGACCTCTTTTGTAAGTCGCTTTGGATAAAAGCACCTGTGTTGTCAGGACTATTTTACCAAAGGTCTCTAAGATGACTCACCAGTTGCCAAACATCTAATAAACTCGAAGGAAAAAGCCAGCCAGTGTCCTACAGTCTCTCTTAAATGGCTAGGTTCCCTTCCAAAGTTACGCCAACAGCAACAGTGAAGGCAAACTGTGTTGACTTTTTTAAGTTATCAGTCCTCTCATTTCTAAATTTTCCTTTCCTTACAGAAAATAAATAACAAATGTGATAAACGTGAATAGATGCACATGCCTCAAGGCTGGGCATGTTAGTCTACAATACAATACGGTGCAGTGGAATAGCTGTTTCTTTGCCCTGTCAGTGGTGCACTTTACAAAAGAAGCCATCCCTTTTGCTTGGTTAAAAAGATATGCAGGTTAAGTGACCTGCAGATTCAAACACTTGCCACTGACCTGACTAAAATCACTTTCGAGGCGCCATCTTAGCCCACGTCTGCCCTTTCCTTAAACACAGTGATAAGACAGACGCCATCTGGCCGCACACTTTCAAGTTAACCTTTTAACATTGCATGTGGATTTTTTTGGAAAATGAGTGTCATTTGAAACTCCATCTTTAAATGCTCCTAAAGCAGTCAGCAATTTTTATGATTAGCAGATGAGACTGAATAATTGAATATTTAAATGGCTAGAAGCTGGTATTAACCTTTGAATGATCTGCTAAGCACCTTGGCGTTGAGTTCTAATAAATGTAATTGATTTACCTGACTGCCTTTAATGGCTTGAACATACATCTCAGGATTAACTGTTTGTGTAAAACGCCTTGAAATGATGATTACCATGAAAGGCACCATATAAAAAAACCCATAATGAGTAATAACTTGTGTATTCTGCCATAAATGAGGAAAGAATCAACTGTTTTTCTCCCGCTCAAATCACCAAGTCTCCAGCAAGTAAAAATCAAACAGAGTCCAACGTGAAGACAACAGCTTGAAGGTATTCTCTGGTTGAGTAGTTGAGAATAAAACTGAAACTCATTTGAGAGTTGCAAAAAGTGCACACCACATGGCCAAACACACTTAACTTCAAATGCATTACAGTATATGGAAGTATTATTTTTATCAAAATCATCGACTTTAGCTTTCCCGGTTTTCATATCTCTAAAGCATTTTTAAGAAAATAATGTGTCTCTATATGGTTGTTGCTTTGTGATAAAAATTTGTGGAGACTCTAAATGAATGGACTGACATTTATGGAATTTTGTGGACAACTTGCACTCATTTGTCTTAAAAGCTGATTAGGTCTTGGGTTAGTTCCAACTATTCAGCTTCGAGCTATTAAAGTTCAAAGTTTTGATTCCAACAACTGCCAAACTACTGCTCAGAAGTTCTCACAATTTGGCATACGCATTTAGGACTTTAAAAGCAGTATATTATGAGTTCAACGCGAAATTCAAGATCTGAGCTTTCAAAGTTCAAATATTTTCAAATGCAATTGTGGTGTTGTATTTTGCATACATTTTTTATATACTGTACTTGAGTTTTAAATATGGAGAAAATTATGTGCTGGCTACATCTGATTTTTAAAATTTTGCATTCAATATTCTGTGAACATCATGCAACAAGCATACTGTGTGGCGTACTGTTTAAGGCCTTGGACTTCAGAGGAATGTGGGCTTAGATCATGAGCTACACTGGTTCTTTAATGGCCTTTTTTAGTTCTTTACTGGGTTGTGTGGTTGCTCATCGAGCCATTGTTTAATAAAGCACCATTTCATTCTGGGAAGGGTACTTTGCTTATGAACTTTGTTCTTTGTGCTTTGAAAAACGTCTTAATATGTAGATAGAATCTGAAACCTTTAATGTATGGCAGGCTACCTAGTAGGACACTTAACAGATTAAGAAAACCTGCCAACTTAGCCTGAGTAATTGTAGGGAGCAAGAGTCCTTTTAAAATCATGACATACTGATATTTCACAAATCTGCTTCCATCAGTTTATGGTTATTTACTGAGTGGAGCCTGTTATAGATCTAAATAAATAAACGGTTCTAACTGGAACCTTCATGTGCATGGGGCTTTTGGGAACCAAAAATGGTTCCTCTATTGCATCGATCTGAGAAAGATCTGGCACTTTTACTCTTAAGAGTGTAGTCAATTCATCTTCCTGTGTTCCACATAGAAGAAAAAAAAAGAAATGTAATCAAGTGCATCACTCAAAAGGTGGTAAGTCACCTTAGATAAAGGGTCAGCCAAATAATAAGCAATATTCAGCAGTTCAGCCTCATCTTAAATACAGTACAGCTTATTTTCATGTGTCATTGAATTTTCACTCACTGTGCCCAAGGCACCACTTTACTCCTGTTTCTCAATTTTTTCCTTTCCTCTCTCTGTTTTCCAAATCTTCACATTCAGTAGCTGTACTGCAATATTACAGCTGACTCATACCTCCATAGCCTCAGGTTCAAATCCTGGACTGCTTTGTGAGCTCTCACAGCATGGAGATGTCACCAGGCACTCTGGTTATTTTCACATATGACAAAGAGGCACATATTAGGTTGACTGGTTATGTGTGTTTGTGTGTGCCCTCCAATGTCTCCAGCTTCATGTAATCCATCTTTCCATTGTAGGGATGCTGAGGATCAGAGCCTATCTTGTCATTATAGGGGATAAGGCAGAAACCTACTAGTCCATAAAAAAACATGAAAAATAATTAATTTCTGATTGCTAGTCTTAATTAATTGTAAAAATGAATGTAACTGATAAACACATTAATTTCTGAATAACTACACACTCAAAATTAGTTATGGACAGCCTTGTCACTGTTTAAGGCTCCTCCACATTTTTCAATAGCATTAGGCAAGTTACAAAGTGGGTGGATGCTTAAAAGGGAACTGCTGCAGATATGTATTAATAATCACATATAAATTTAAATAAACATTGATTTATGAGTGAATTTTGATTTAATGAAATGTGCAGAATTAGCAGATTAAGGAGGGTAGCAAAACAAACACATGAGTGTAAAGTAAACAGCTTCTGTGTATTTTCTTTTTCCACTACAGGACTGCATAAATGTTTAGTTGATAGATAGATAGATAGATAGATAGATAGATAGATAGATAGATAGATAGATAGATAGATAGATAGATAGATAGATAGATAGATAGATAGATAGATAGATAGATAGATAGATAGATAGATAGATAGATAGATAGATAGATAGATAGAACTTTATTGTCCCCAGGGAGAAATTTGAACTTTTATAGAAGCTCCTTAAATAAATACATACATAAATAGATAGATAAATATACAGCATATACAAACTATCGTCTGAACACACACCAGAATGACTGAACAAAAACAGAACTTCTGACTTGGCTGTCAAAGTCGCAGTGAGGCACTGTGCAGGAGTATTGTTGTTGGTATAAAGGAGCCCCTGCAGCGTTTCTTGACACACTTCTGTTGAAAGATTCGTTGGATGAAAGTCCTCAGCGTTAGTGTGTCAGACAGAAGATGTGCAGCCTTTTCCATAATGGCACTCAGTTTTGTTTAAACTCTCTTCTTTTCTACTACCAAGGGGTCCAGACTGTGTCCCCTAACTGAGCATGTCCTTTAATTCATTTATTGATTCGGTGGGCCTCTCTTGAAGTGATGTTACAATCTCAGCCTAACACAGCCTAGAAAATCGCACTGGCCATCACAGAGTTGTAGAAGATGTGAAGAATGACACTTCCCACAAGGATAAAGAGCCTGCTCTGTCCTTTCTTATATAGTTCCTCTGTGTTACAAGACCAGTCTAACCTGTCATTGATGTGGACCCTTTACTTATAAGAGTGCACTCCTAAATAGCGACCAGACACAGAGGCACTTTGATAGAGTGGAAGTCTATTCCCAGTCTCTTGGTTTTGCTAATGTTAAGTTGCAGACAATTCTCTTTGCAACAAGATACAAAGTTCTCCACATGACTCCTATACGCTGTCTCATTTTCCTTTTCAATATACCCATAAGTGCAGAATCCTCTAAGAAACATTCAAGAAGCATCAGCACAAGGAAAGGACCCACCCTAGATAGGATGCCAGTCTAGTTCTGGGCACATTGACACACACTGGTGCAATTTAAAGTTGCCAGTTAACCAAATATGAAAGTCTTTGAAGTGAACATGGGGAGAATATGTGAACTGCACTGACTGGAAACTGAGAAGCTGTGAAAGACAAATGCTGAGCCACCTCCCACCAATTACTTTATATAACCACATTTTATTGTCTTGGGCAATTTATTTTTATATTAATTACTAATTTGGTAAATTAAAGTATAATATTATAGGACTGACACAAAATAAGGTGGTCTGTGAAACAACCAATAGCATGACGCACATAAATGAAGTGCATTATGGCACTCTGATTAAAGTTTCATCTGTTGCTTTAATAATGTCCATTTATGGTTCAATGCCTTAGAGATTAGCGCTGAAATCAAATCCCAGCTTTGCCACAGTGTAAACTGTGCACATTTTCAAAATGTCTCTTTATCCCATACATCACAAAGTTATATAAGTCAGGTCAATTGGTTCCTCTTATTTTACACTATGGGTCAGTCCATGAATATGCCCTGTATTAGACTAGCACCTCATCCAGGGTTTGTTCCCTCATTATGCCGAATGCTGCTGAGGCAGGCACCAGCTTACTATGACCCTACACAGAATAAGTCAGTTACAAAATTTAAGAATAAGCAAATACTTTGTGACAAATCACCTGATGCGCCCGAGCGGTTAAGATACAACAAAACAAATCTCTGTGGAGCATCCATGACGCTAAACAACTTTCCATTTAATTTACAAAGTGCACTGTGGAGGGACAGGCCACAAATACAACCCCTAATGCTCTGTATGGTTTTGTTACAACCGGCCTCCCTGGTTTCTAATCTAAATCCCCAAAACAAAGTTGAGTAAACTAATGCATTGGCATCCACAGAAAACTGACAAATGTCTGCTTTTTCAATGACTAATAATGCCCAACTAAAATGATGCCGCACCCCAAAAACTGCCACGACTAATTAGATGAACAGGTCAAGCCTGACAAGAGCGTTCTCTCAGCTACTTGGTCTCCTTTTTCCTTAATCCTACCCAGCCAACCTCTGACCTTGCCCTTGGCCTGCCTGCGTTCCCTTCATGCACCTGCATGACTCTTCCTAAATCCCTGGAATGGCACAAAAAGTATTTTTTCTCATTTTCTAGTACCTTGCATTTCTGGGATTTACCAGATAGGAATGGTATGTAAAGATAACCAGAAAACAAAAGCTAAAATAACACAGACCTATTTAAGTAAAGCTTAGGGAATTTAACCAGATACTGATAATCGTTGTTCAGTTCAGTTCATGAAAAACATGACTACAGACCTTCAATCAATTGCTCTGAAAAACTCTATAATTAACAAGGTGGACACATTACAAAATATTCACTAATGCACTTCCCTGCAAATGGACTCCAAGAGGAAGATGAATTTATACTTCTGGTTGCTATTTTCTTATTCCTCAGTGTGTTACAATTCTATGGGAATTATGCTGGTGAAGCCTTGTGACGACAAAAAACATCCTAAAGGAATTCAAGCATAACTTTATGATGCTGATGTGCTGTATAGGAGAAATGCATGCTGCACAACAATGCCAAGAACAATGCCATACAATAAAATGCAAAAATCTAGAGGAAGTTGTCCCTTCAGAGTAAGAGGGATTTGTGTAGCTCCTGATTCCTCGGAAGAATGATTTCATGCTAACCCGCCATCATCAGCAGAAAAGCGTTTGATAAAATGAACCTAAGAACATAAGAAATTTGACAAATAGCAGGAGACCATTCAGTCCATCACATTTGTTTGTTCAGCTAAAAACTAAGCTGTCCCAATATTTCATCCAGATTCTTCTTAAAGGTTGCCAAGGTTTCTTCTTCAACTACATGTCTTAGATTCCAAAAACTCTCTGAGTAAAGAAGTGCTTCCTGGTTTCAGTCCTAAATGCATTTCCTCTTAATTTCCACTTATTGATACCTTTGTGAATTCTGAAGACCTGGATTAGGTCTCCACACAGTCTCCTCTGTTCAAGACTAAATAGGTTTAATTCTCTGAGTCTGTCACAGTAGGACACGTCCTTAAGTTCTGAGATGCACCAGGTTGTTCTCCTCTGCACATCTTCAAGTGCTGCTTTGTCTTTCTTGTGACCAGAACTGCATACAACTACATAGTCAGAGCACAATGTCCCTTGATCTTTATTCAACAGTTTGTATGATATAACCTAACATTTTTATTTCCTTTTTTAGCAGCGTCTTCACATTACTTAGATGATGAAAATGTGACAGTCATCTGTGAAAACCTCAGGTTAGAAATGTATTCACTAGGATGACACTTAAGTTATAAATTTAATTACACTGCTTACTTTAAAATAGTCTCAATTTATTATGCAGTGCCTTTCAAATCTATTGTATTGTGTCTTTCATGTCGATCTAAGTATTATACATGGCCTGTCATATACATCTGTCTATCAATTATATAGTACCTTTCATGCAAATTCCTCTATCCCTGATATTCTGTACATAACACTCTGAAACCTGCTTAACCAAGTTCAGGGATATGGAGTGCCCTAGTCTGTCTATCTATTCTATTATATGGTGTCTTTCACACCTACTGCATGTGCATAGTTTAGAGCACCTTTCATATTAATCCATTTATTAATTATATAGCATCTCTCATATCAGTCCATCTATATATGGCATCTTTCATAATCATTTATCTATTTTATAGTATCCTATCTATCTATCTATCTATCTATCTATCTATCTATCTATCTATCTATCTATCTATCTATCTATCTATCTATCTATCTATGCTGTAAAGTGCTATCCATATTCGTGTCTCTACCTTTATAGAGGATACTTTAGTCCAAAGTGACTTACTTGTCGCAATTGGAGAATAATTTGTTTTCATATGTTAACAAATGCAGCAATGGCAGGAAGTGTCACACGCTTGGTGAGTCGTGATAATCTGTATCCTAGCTCTTTCCAATTCAGTGCTGAAACACTTCTGGATTACAAAGGACAATGATGCCTGATCAAACAAGCAGTCAAAGGAGCATGATGCATGCTATATATACAGGAAAAATGTAGCTGACCTCCTGGATGGTTTTACTTAGCTCCAAGTGTATGGCTTATTCCAGTGTGTTTGTGCTTCCAGTACAACTTTATGGAATCTTCATTGCACCAGTAAATTACACAGAACAACTGCAAGTCATCCTCTACATAAATGGCGTGGCTAATGTCTTAAAGTCCAGCGGGCAAGGAAAACACTGAAAGAAATGAAAGATTCCAGACAGACCAAGAGGCTCCGGATCTCATTTCTCTTACATGTCCCTTCCCAGCCAAGTGTCAGCATTCTCAAATTGGAGGTGACGCTTTGCAATTACCCAGAGGCCTTTGCCAAAGGCTGGAATTCTCTATTACCTTAGCCAAGCAAATCAGCAACACCTGTATCAACATGCCTGGCGAAATCCAAGTTATTGGAAGAGCAAAACCTTCCTGCCAAAGTTGGGGAAACAGCATGCTTGGCTGTCTCTAACGGAAGGAAGCAAAATTAAGTAAGGTATTTCAGCTCCTCTCCTCTACTGTTTAGCAACTGATTCTACTGGGCCATCTTTCATTCAAAAGAAAAAGCTATACAACAGCCAAAGTCTAATCAAGAATAGCAGTAAGAGACCAATAAGAACAACAAAATTTCATCAGCTAAATTGAATCAAAATTGTCCTGACCAGGGAAACTGAGAAATTTCAAAATTATGGGTTGAGATAGTCACGAGAGTTAGAAAGACTGGGGACAAGGTGTTAAAATGGCATTGCCTGGTGGCATCAGCAACTAATCACATGACACTTCTTGGAAGGATTACAGCATAGAATCAGTAGAACCTTAAAACCTTGCCAAGCAGGACGATCCATTCTAAAACTTTTAGCTGCTTCATGGATCCAACATATGAATCTCATGTTCTAATGCTGCAGTTTGCACGTTGCCTGTATGTATTTCCTTCTGGGTAATTTAGATTTTCTCCCACTTTCCAAAGACTAGCAGGGTGGCTAACTGGCAATTTCAAACTGGCCCTATGTGGGTGTGTGCATGAGTGTACCATGATGGACTGGTTCCCTGTCCAGATTTATTTCCTTCTTTGCACCCAGTGGTGCTGGGATGAGCTCCAGCTCCCCACAATCTTGAATTGATTAAGCAGGTTAAAGAATGTGATCAGTAGTGCCTGAAGCTGTATGTAATTTATTCCATTAGTGGGAAAAAAAAACCACTTGAGTTTAATAAATCTGGATGTTTGAATGTGTTAACTGATTTATTTCTGCTTAGATCTTCCATATATGGAGCACAAAGGTAACCATGTTTGACCACAGGACTGGGGCTAATCAGTCATTTTTTCCATTGTGGTTAAAACATGCAGCCAACATAAAAAATGATATTTGTTTCTTTGCTTTATAAATACACGAGGTGCCAGCACACGCATGTCATCACCAGTCACACTAGTAGCGCTGCCTTTTGTTTTACATTTAAAGTAAAAAAATCTCCATCCATTTTGAAACCTACTTAATCCAAAAACAAATGAGTGCAAGGCAGAGACCAACCATGGTTTAACCTAATGGCAGCTTAAACTCACAGACACACCAGCACACTCGTTCACTGGACCAATTCAGAGTCACCAGTTAACCTAAAAGTCTTTCAGATGAAAGCTGGCATACTTAGAGAAAAAAAGCATAAATGCAAATAAAGGGAGGCTCTATGAGAAACTGGGCCAGGATTTAAACCGTGTAGCCTTGGAGCTTTGTTAAAAACTGTGCCACTGAGTTTAATGAGACATTCATTTTAATCATTATAAATAGCTGCCAAGATGACGCCAGGAAGCACATGTTTACACAAAGAGTTCGAGGACTCTGGAAAAGACTTACGAGTCATGTAGTTGCAGCAGAAACCAGGACAGCTTTTGAAAAGTATCTGGAAGAGATATTAGGACAAGTTAGCTATTAGCTAACCACACAAGCTTGGTGGACTGAATGGTCTCCTCTCATTTATGAGACTTTTCATGTGGTGGTGGCTGGGAGCATACACTAATACATGTTGCCGCACCCAGCACACGACGAACCACCTCAAGATCCAAACCAACACAACAAGCTCTATTTCTGAAATAAATTACTGTACAGACACGTCACCTTCAACATTTAAATTACTTTGCGGATCACTTCCTTCCCATCCTCCCACAAGGTAAAGCTTTTGTTTCTTTAGCATTTTATGTATTTGTCTAAAATTTTCTTAGGCCAACACGATATTTGGCAACCCTGATAGGAACACATTATATATAACGCATATGTATAGCAAGGAGGCCTCCTACTGACTCTAAATAAAGCTAAAAAATGTAACTATTCAAAAATAGTCCATTCGTAGTTCATTTTCAGCTTTCTCCATTGTAGTATCAAGGAGTGCATTGAGTGCAAAAAAGGAACCAGCCCTAAACTGGATAAAAGTCCATTACCGGACATTCTCACACACAGACCATTCACCAGGCAGTAAAAGTGCCCATCCATATGGGCAGAGGGAAAAAATGCAAACTCCACACATGCAGTGCCTGGGCTGATAATAGAACCCTGGTCCAAAAATGTATGGTTAATATAGGAAGAATTAAAATCAAATAAGCAAAGGTTTGCCCACTTGCTGACATGGAATGCCACACCAAGTTCCAACAACACATCAAATCAATTAATGCTCTCTGCTCGGTTAACTCTTTAGTACATAACAGCGTAAGAAATTTGATAAATGGGGGAGACCATTCAGTCCATCAAGCTCATTTGCTTACATAATAGCTAAGCTGTCCAAATATTTAAACCAGTGTCACGCACGCGAGCTTAGGGAGCCACGGAAGGACCCAAGATGTAACGTGCAACCTCATACCAAGCAGGAATGGCGGAGCACTAATCTCTCTCTTTGTTTTCCTAGAAAGAAGGAAACGTCGCCACCATGAGACCACAACTCGTCTCTGACCCCGCCTTGCCACTTATGCCCAGCCTTCCCCTCTAATGACATCATGGCTCCCAGCATCCAGTTCACCAACATTTCCCAGCATTCCTCTGGCACTTCCGGTCCCTCCTCTATAATACCCCAGTTTGCCATTTGTTTGTTGTCTTTGGTTGAATGTGTTTGAATTCACTGGACCTACGTGTAACCTATTGTGCAGACTGTACAGTATACGGGGCCAGAAAACCCCAAACCTTTTTACGTTTCCTTTGTCATCCTTTACACCAGATACGTTTTTCTAGAAGGCTATCAAGGTTTCTGCTTCAACTACATGTCTGAGCAGTTTGTTCCAGATTCCCACAACTCTTTGCATAAAGATGTATTTTCTGGCTTTAGTCCTTTGAGAATTTTGAAGGCCTGGATTAGGTCCCCCTACTGCCTCCTTTTCTCTGGTCTAAGCAGGTTTAATTCTCTGAGTGTGTCAAAGTAGGACATGCCCTTAAGTCCTGGGATGCACCTGGCTGCTTTCCTCTGCCCAGCTTCAAGTGCTGCTATGTTTTTTTGTAGTTGGGTGACCAGAACTTCACACAGTACTCCACTTACGGTCTCACTGGTGCATTATACAGACTGAGCATAATGTCCCTTGATATACAGTATATTTAATATTTTTTACAATATAAGCTAACATTTTATTTGTGTGTTTAACTGCTTTGGCTCATTGCTTAAACAATGAAAACATTGTGTCAACATAAACCTCAAAATCCTTTTCAGAGGTAGCTTTCAGTAGGATAGTGTCATCCATCATGTAGTAATAATTGACGTTCCTGTTGCCCATGTGTAGCACTTTGCACATTTCTACGTTAAACAGCATTTTCCAAGTGTTTGTCCAGCTCTGAGTTTGCCCAGCTTTTGGCACTATTTTTTTAGTCAGTTCATACAGAGTCGCTATCGGGCTATACTTTGTGGAGCCCCACAATCAAAATGACGTCTTTAGTACTGGCACCAAAGTTATTATAGTTTTACCTTTTTATATTAGTTTTTATTTCTATATTTTTTCTGACCTTACTTGGAAATTCAGTTTAGTTTTAGTTTTCCTTCATCGTGTATTTTTAGTTTTAGTTTAGTTTTTATTTCACAAAGACATTTCTATTTTATTTTTATATATATTAGTTTCAGTTTCAGTTTTAGTAATTATGGCATGGAGTGCCTATGGAGTTAGTTTTGTGTCATAATCAGACAGAACCGTACACTTAACAGAGTTGGATATGAGTTTAATGTTAGTGGAAGCTTACTACACTGCCTGGTTTACTATCTGGTTTTGTTTTTTGTCTGATAAAAACAAGCATAATCAAAACTAGATACTGAATATGAATAATTTTACACAATTGTATAATTTTTAAAATATTTTCTCATGAAAATCACAGGGTCTTAGGAAGAACAGGGCTCTTAGACTTGAATGAGTGTGCAAACCCCACCTAGCTATACTGAGGGAAACAAAGAACAACAAACATGTAGTGTGAAGGTTAGAGGTGGTGAGTCTTGAATAGCCTACCATAAGAACAGTAAACCCATAATGAGCAGGGCAAGAACACGTAATAGGAGTACGGACAGGCATAAAACAACAGAGACAGCATCTGAGATTAAGAACAATATATACATGATCTAAACCTGTTTATCCAGAGCAGGATCACAGGAAGCCTGGAGCCTAGCACAGCAGGTTTGAATGTAAGGCAGGAAAACTCCCTGGTATGCAACATGTATGATATGGCTGATGTTAAGAACAAAAAGAATATGATATTTCAACTATCTATTTTGAAAAAGAGAGAAAAACATTGAGAAAAGGGAGACAAATATTTTAAAATATAATTCTACTAATGGATTACTTTCACAATATCAGGTATTTTGAGTTGTGAAAATAAACTAAAAAGATAAATTAATAAATACAAAAAACCATTAGTATGTTTAGTTTTTCATCACTTGTCAAACTCTCTACTTTTGTTTGTATTGCTTCGTTGTTAAACGATGTTTTTAAAGCAACAATTGCTGATCTTGTATGATGACCTAGTCAGTCTCTCGATCAGTGCCGTTTTATTTTCAAAAATCGGGAGTGGTCTCCCCTTGACTTTCTTGTATACTGTACTCAGATATGGGGTTGGATATTTGAGGAGTAAACCGCAAGACAATGATTATATTTTTATATTATGTACATTAAGTAACCATCACCAACAAATCAAATTAATAATATATTGAACAATTATTATAAAAGTAATGTTGAATAAATCGAACGCTGCAGCTGCATAAATAAAAAAAAATCGTATGTGTTCAGGTAAAGTACCACTTCCGGGTGATGGATTTGGCCCAAACGTTAATACAGATCTACAATTGTGGTTTAACAAGCATATGCCAAATTTCATCCATCTGTCTAGTTGCGTTTTTGAGTTATCGTGTTTATACACACACACATGTGTGCACACACACAATTCCAAAAAACAGTATTTTTGGACTCTGGGAGGTCTATAACGTCAAGATTCATCAAAATATTGAGGTCAAATTTGTTCATGATTACTATACTTTCTCTGTACTTCATATATGAGAAAGTAAAAACGATTTCTCCTGTGCAAAGTGGCAGGTGAATTGCTGTCAACAAAAAGCAGTCACCTGTGAAATAAATTGAAACGTCACTCACTCGTGATTTTTCTGTCCATACGGTAAAGTTTTTGTTGACCAGCACATTCTGATTTCAACCGTTTGAATTACATCTTGATATACAACAAGCGCAAAGAAAGGCGGCACGCAAATCGCTTTCTATTTCATACGCTTTACGCACCCACACTCAGCTTGCTCTGTATCCGCAAATGCTGTGTGAACAGTCGCCCTCCATCACCAGCCACCGTTCACTGGATGAATATGTGCAGGGACGGCTCGTGGTGGATGACTTTCTGTTTTAGAGTTAAAACTTACAAGGGTTAAAGACTAACGGCAAGAATATTCATTCAAAAATTAAAACTAAAAATATTTTAGTAAATTATTATTTTGTTTCAGTTAGTCTTTCCAGCTACTTTAATAGTTTCGTTTAGTTTTAGTTTTTCATTTCGGTTTTGTTAATTATTTTATTTCAGTTTATGAAAATGTTATTTTAATAATAGTTTCAGTTTTGATTTTAGTTTTCGTTAACTATAATAACCTTGACTGGCACCAATCTAAACAACCATGAACTGTCTGTACTCCTATGGAAATGTCACTTGACCATTTCATTTCCCCTTAGAGCTCCCGAGTGCCATCTAGCAGTGTGGGGTAATACAACCAGTGCTGTGCCAGTGCTCCATAATGACTGCTTTAATCAGGCAGTCGGCCACATTATATGATCTCTCTGTCCTACTGCCCCCTCTCCGGTATGGTGGAATGGATTGGTTCATGCATTTTGCATGCCATTCTATTGTCCCCTTTCTTCTCACTACATACATTGCCTATATTACAGTATACATTTAGTTCCCTTAGTCCCTTTAGAGATACATGAAGTGGCTTGTGTACAGAGATGTGTAAAAACCTCAAGTGACAAATCAAATCCTCAGTCTGAACTCAGAATCTGCATACTAGAAATCCCTTAATCAAGTTTTATAAAATACAGTGCCTTTCATTTTTAGTACCATCACAAAGTAAACAAGAATACATTATCAGAAAAGAGACACAAACAAGTTTTGATTTAAAGACCATTCGCATTCTGCAGTCACTATTGGTTTTCATGGAATGGGCTGAATAGCCTTTGCCACTAGGCCACAGCGCCCGTCTTAAGCCTGCAAGTCTGGACAGGCTAAATGACCAAATAGTTTAAAGCATGAGGGCAGACCTAAATGGTAAATACATCACAAAGCAGCCTCTGCAAGTCAGCATAACAAAATGCCATTTCACTCCTGACTCGCCAGAGCTAATCGACCTGCTTTTAGGAAATAAGCAGGAGTTGACGGATAATCATTCCCAGTTGACTTTGACGCTGAGGGAAGAGCTAAAACGTAGTTTGTATAGCAGACTCAAAAAAAAAAAAATGTCCGATGCTTCCTGAAAAGCCGTCATCATCCAGCTTGAGCAGGCTTGTCTATGCAGCGTCTCTTAAAGTTGCAATAAATCGGTCAGTCCTGCCCGCCTTACATAAGTCCCATGTGACACACTATTAATGCCTCATTGCTAACGTTGAGCTTGAAGCCGCCAGCAGTGCAAGATGCCCACACTAGCACACACAGGGCTCTGGCAAGAGCAGCTTATTTTATTGCTGCATTGCTTCACTCAAATGTAGTTTCTGTGAAGCATGACATCCCAGCAATGCACACCCACTTCGGCTCTATTTATTGTGTCTTGTCGTCTTTTTTCAAAGCTAAACACTCATATTTATAACACAGAAACTGGTGCAGCCTTAGGGTTTGTCTTTCTGCATGGTGATATTCCTTTAAGAAACCTGACTGGCACTTTATTGTCTGCTCAGGGATCCCAGATGAACGTCTGAGCTGAACATCCAATTGGGCTATTGGGCAGTGATCAACCACTAAATAATCCCACCAGCTTGGTGCCCTGAGGCTCTCGGCTCAGCAACAAAAGCTACAAGTAAGTCTGATCTAAAAAGGATACAATAAGACCCTGTCTGTAAAGGACAAGTGCCTCCAAATTCTGGATATTCTGCTATGAATCCTGCAACCAAAGCCAACCATGTGCCACAGTGAAAAAGCAAAGAAATCATTCCAGAAAGGAAGTGCTTAAATTATTGAAATTACAATGTTAATAAAAGTCTATTGTTTATAATGATAGTCATTAAAATAATTATAATCATCTGCAATAGGCTGCATTATACCCATTCGTGCCAGGAATGGTACCTTCCTAGACCCCAGAAGATGTATGTTCATTAAAGAATCATAATAAAGATTATTATTTTTTTTTTATCCCACTTTTTCACAATGGAGTTATAAGGAGCGGGAACTTAACTTGACAACATTGACTTCAACACAGGAACCAATACCAATCTGAGAGCACATACCCATGTGTCAGACATGTACATACATATCATATACAGTATGTGGGAGAAAATCAATGTTGCCATGGGGCAAACGTACTGTAAAAACTCAATCCCAGGCCAGGAGCAGCAGTGTTAGTAAAAATGTCACTTCTTAATAATTATTAATAGTCGTAAAGTAAAAGTGAATGATACATCCACATCCCACTCCCAGTGACAGTATACGCTGAGTTTGCATATTCTCCCTGTGTACGTGTGGAGATTTTCTTAGGGTATTCCAGTTTTCTTCCATATACCAAAGACACCATTCAATATTCATCCTGTGGGTAAAAGTGCTCCAAGAGAGCACCTCCTGGAGGGGATGGAGGGGATTTTTCCATCATCCTCTTTTCCATAACAGCTTCCAGTGTGCCATGGGTTCACTCTGTGATGGAGCAGGCTTTCCTGATAAGTTTGTTGAGGCATTGTGCTTCTTTAGAGCTCAAGGAGACTGTAGTGTAGAACACCACACTGGCTACTATGGACTGATACTGTACCATTTTCTAAGCCCAATTAATCCTGATCAAGGTCGCAAGGTGGCTGGAACTTATACCAGCAAGCAAAGGGTGTAAGGCGTGAATAATCTCCTAGACAGGGTGCCAGTTCATTACAGGGTGAACAAACATACACCCACCCATTAGGTTCTATTTAGCATCTCTAGTCCACCTAAACTGCATGTCTTTGGACTGCAGGAGGAATCCAGAGCACCCAGAGGAAACCCATGCAGAAACAGGCAAAACATGCAAACTCCATTTAAAGAAGACCCCTTATGAGAACCCCAGACTCCTCACTATGATTCAGCAGTACTACTACTACTCCACTGTGCCTCACCCCTTCCAAAAATGTGCATGTTAACTGGTGACTCAAAATCAGCCTGCTGTGTGCATGGTGTGTGCGTGGGTGCGCCCTGTTCTGTCCACAGCTAGTCCCTGCCGTGTGCCCAGTGCAGCTGGGAGAGGCTCCAAACCCTGTAACCCTAAATTGGATAGGTGGGTAGGGAAGATGAAGGGATGAATTAAACATATGTAATTGTATTGAAATGTTCTGTGACGGACTGGAGAACGATTCAGGGTGGGAATCCTTCCCATCTCCACTGCTTCCCTAAAATAGATGGGCCACTGTGTTATCATTACTGCCTATAATTATAGTGATGGACTGCCATCTGAGTTCGTTGTGGACTGCTGCATGTCACAAGACAAAGAGGCTTGGAAAATGGACATGAAAATACAAAGAAACTATTATTAAATAGTTTTCATTAATAATAATTACTGATTATGAATGATGTGAATATAATTACACATAAATAATCAGTCACTGACTGCCTTGCACCCACTGTGGCTGACATCTGCTCTCCTGTCATTTTAAATGAAAACTGGATGGATGGTTATAAAGTAACCATTACAGCAAATTATAGATAATTAGGAATAAATAATTGAAAATTATTACTGAATTCTAATTTGATGCAGACTGCAGTCCAACTTAGGATGGAATCTTGGTTTGTCTGAATAAGGCAGTCTAAATGACTATTTATTCATTAACAAGTTATCATTCTTCAAAATAATTACACATTCATAATTAGTTTAGGATTGCAGCCATTGCTGCCACTAGTATTGCTTCACCCAATGACTGCCAAAACCACAACACAGGTTACAAAGTGCATAAATGTTTAAAGAGTAGCCATTACATAAAAGTATTGATAGCCACCATAGTTTAGTATATTCATATTCACTCATTTCATCCAATCAGACTCATTAAATTGACCTACATTGCCAACAGGGAGAAGATGTAGAAACTCCACACAGGCAGGACTCCAGTGTAGCTGTCTGGAGTTGTGGTGCAGCAATGCTAGCAAATGTGCCATTCCCTTAAATATTTATTACAATTAAGCAATGACACACTCATAATCTGTGACAGGTTGGAGTCTGACTTTGCAAACAACCCTGCTTTCATGAAATTCAAAACCCTTATAGGGTAAACTGGATTTTTAAATAGGCGAAGGAGTACAAAGTATCCATCCATCTTATTTCTGACACTGCTTTTTATAATGCCATTTGACATATCCAGAAAGTATTTACACATGCCAAGAACCAATAAAAATAATGATAATTAATTAAATTTATGTAGCACTTTTCTAATCTACTCAAAGTGCTCTACATAGATGGTTGGCAACCATTTCAACCACCAGCAAATGTGTAGCATCCCATCCTGATGATGGCAGACATTCTTGCACCAGTATGCTCTCCATACATTAGCTATTAGATGATGGAGGAGTGCAAGTGGTAGTTAGCCAGGGACAGGAGACAATTAGGGGGAAAGAATAGACAAGACTGTGGTGGGCTATTTAGCCAGGACATGGCGAAGCACCCTACATTTTTTGAGAGATACCCAGGGATTTTATATGACCATGAAGAGTTGGGACTTTGGTTTTACATTTCACCTGAAGGAAATTTTTACAGCACAGTGTCCCTGTTGTTACACTGGGGAATTGGGAACAGCACATAGACCACAGGTTAACCATCTCCTGATGGCTTCACCAACACTTCTTCCAGCAGCAAACCAAGTTTTTTTAGACGGTCTACCAACCAAGAAATGGTTGGGCACAACCAACTCTGAATGGGATGCCTGTCCACTGCAGAAAGTCACCAATCAACCTAGCTTGCTCACTTGTGGGATGTGGCCAATCAGTAGGACTTTTATATGGACATAGGGACAGCATACAAACTCCAAATGGATAGCGACCAGGCCAAAAATCTAACCTAAATACCTTTTCCAGACAGAAGTGCTAATCCCTGTACCACAGTGCCATGGAGGAAAGATACAAAAGCAATCACCTTCTCTTCATCCCAGTAAGAAAGCACTATTATAATACTATGGTTTGAAGCATCTATATCAAGTATGGATTGGCCTGCCGATACAACTGACAATGTTAAACTTTGTTTTAATTGTTCAAAAGCATAGTGTTGTTCTTCACCCCAAACAAAGTCATTTCTAACGAAGAGTGAGTAGAATTGTAAAATCACCAAAGTGAGGCACAAACGTTCTTTAGTAGTAGATATGCAGGCCAAGAAATGCTTGCAATTCAGGAAATGAAGAATGGGCTGCCAATTTCTTATATCCTGGATGAGGACTGGGTTGGTCTTAATATCAACTCCACTCACTACATGTTCCTAAGAAATAAATTTCATTCTTGAGCAGATGGCATTTAGATGGCTTAAGTTTCAAACCATATTCTTGGAGTCTCTGCAAAAGTTCAGCCAAATGCTGGAGACTTTGATCCACATGCTTACTCCAAATGATTATATTATCAAGATAAATGAGAAGGGTTTCCCACTGCAAACCCTGGAACACCAAACCAGTCTCAGAACATTTGTTCATATGCCTTCTCAGTAGGGAGCAAGCCAGTTTTAAGAACAGGGATGAGCTGCCAGTCCACCACAGGTCACTCATAAGTCAGTCAATCTGACATGAGGATGTGAAATCTGAGAGTAAACCCAGAGAAAACCCACTTGGACATGAGTACGGCCTGCAAGTGCCAAACCAACTGTGACAAATCCAAGAATTGAACCCAGGTCTCTGGCTCTGATTTAACCACACTGTCACCATGCTCAGTGATTATGATAAATAACTGCTCATTAATAACAGTTATAAATTATGAATGGATGCTTTTAAATAATTACACATCAGTCTTCTGTGATAGATGATGTTTCTCTGAGAGCTAATTAGAGGATTATTACACAACTACGTGGCATTAAACCACCATCCGAGGCTTGCTCATCTGGGTCCTTGTTCCATTGCGATGTTCACCAGGCCCTTGTTGGCCACTTCAGGAGCACTGATGGTGTGTGCTTCATTCGTCCAGAAGGGCACGGTGGAAGGGCATGCATAAGCCTCCCTGCTTAACAGCAGAGTGCCGTTCAGCTATATCCTTCATCACCATTAAGCACACTGCTCGTTAAAGAAGTTGGCAGCATTTAGCAGTAAACTCCAGGGCGCAAGTGGCACTCATCCATCTAAAACTGCTGGCTCCAAAGCTGACGAATTCACTGTGCAAAAGCAGATTCATTTTTCTGCACTGGAATGACCTCTTCTCTCACCCTCTTTTCTATTTCTTACTCTCTCATTCACTCGGTTTCTCCCACTCACTCTGTAAATCCATCCACCCCTTCACCCCTGAGGTATCACAAATGCATTTCTTTATGTTGTCAAGCTGAAATAAGAATAAATTTTCACAAATCTGTTTCGACTTGACTGACATAAACACTCTGCTGTACCACCAGAGTGGCAGAATTTCAAAGCTGACTAAGAAACTGAATCAGAATATACCTGTATATGTAAATAAATAAAATGTTTCAATGCCTCCTAGGCTGGCATCAGCAGGACGGTCCTAGTCCATGCAGGAGATAAAATGAGGCTCAGAAAACTGCAGGAATATCCTCAGGGTGTAGGTGTGTGTGTGTGTGTACAGCACATGCAGCATACTGTTTAAGACTTCATGTCCGGTTTTCTAACTCAGAGAAAACCTGCTCATATATAGCGGGTCACAGTTGCGGGGATATTAGAGCAGCATTGACCTTGAATTTAACTTTCGCTGTCGATGGCTGCAGTAACATGAGGCTACCAATAAGTTGCATAGACAGAGAAAAAAGTAACACAGATTGAGAATTTTTACATTTTAATTTTTAACCTCCTTAGTGTTATGTTTACCCCTGAAAAATGTATGTTTTTTTAACAAGAACAAATGTTATTATGCGTAAATGAAACATTTAAATTCCAAGACCTCAACATACATACAGTAGAAAAACTACTGTATGTCTAGTGTGCACTGCTGTACTGATGCAGACTGAGAGCATGTCCTTCATTTGATATGTTTTGAAACAGTCACCAACGCACAGCCCAATGTTGTAGTCGGGACAGTAGAAGCATGTTTCATTGTGTACTTTTCTTATATTTTTTGCCTGTTACTTTCACATGAGATGGTAGAATGTCAGTGTCTGATCTGCACCCCTTGTGTTATTGTGGGCTACCACAGCATAAGGCTTAGTGACTTCCACATTTCACTTGACATAAATATTGGCAGATTCTGCATTGTGAACAGCACTTAGGGGGCTAATGTCTTTCTTGTCCTTCCACATTATCATGATCATTTTGTCTTTTTGCCATACAGATATTTACACCATGGCAAAGCTTCATGCGATTGAATTCACCAGGCCTATCACAGTGGTTCAGTCGTATAGTGTAGTAGTTTGATTATTTGTGTCAACATCTGATGACCAGTTCACATTGTCATCACTATCACCTGATTCAACTGGAGGTTACTGCTAAATGCTGCCAACCTCTTTAACAACCAATGCACTTAATGATGATGAAGGATGTAGCCGAACGGCACTCTGGCTGAGCTTCAGTTTGTTCTGAAAACAGCTTTACAGCTTTTCATTTACACTTCATTGTGTTTCTTTGATTGAAGGCTCCACCCCACTCATAAATATTGAGGAGTTACCACAGAATGACAGAAGGCATAAAAAAATCATGTTTTTTTGCAGTATCTTATTTCATACATAAAATTGCATCAAAATATTGCCCCGAGTGTTATTCATGCCCAATGCTGCATATCACATCAAAACAGATTACCTCATATAGTACTCAGAGTTAACCATTTTTACATAGAATTCTGAGACAAAGAGACACTTAGGGTTAACACCAAGGAGGTTAAATAAAACTCACACATATTTCACCTTGCTCTTCTTTCTTTCTTTCTTTCTTTCTTTCTTTCTTTCTTTCTTTCTTTCTTTCTTTCTTTCTTTCTCTCTTGCCATGTGGGTTTCTGCTGTGGGAAGTGTCCTGCCAGTTAGGATAATTGAGGGAAATTGTTCTTAACAGAGACTAGAAGACACAATGTGGTCTGTTTACTGAGCACTAGTCAATCACTAAAAATCAAAACATAAATCAAAACAAGAAGTTGAAAGTACAAGGCAATGGGTCAAACATATAAATCTTTCACTAAGTTCTCTGAAGTTTTTATTGTACGTATCCACTTTCTTGGATATCATACAGACTACAAAGCCAACCTTAAAAGCTTCGTGTAGTACATGTTACAGCACTAAAGACACCCTTAGCAAGTGTCTACTGCATCCTAACATAAAACACATAATGGTAAGAAATAAACTATTCTTAGAATGATAAAATAAAACAATAATATAATTTGACTTGCCGTAAAAGAATGTCCTCCTGTTTGTGGAAGAAAGGCTGTAATATTGGACAGGCGCAGATCGCTTATGGGTGTAGGCTCAAAAGAAGAATAACAAAATGGATTAACAACCTGTATGCTTACATGCCTCTATGTATACATTGTGGCCTGAAGGGGGTGCTCCAGCTCGCCAAACCCAAGTTTGACAGACACAGGCAGAAATTCAGCAACACACATAGGCTTTTATTATGGGAAATGCTTCCCAGAATTGTTTCCAACAGTACAGTATAAAGTATAAAAAGCACAGCAGTAAGCCTAAAGCAGATCTTTCTTTGATTTTTCTTCTTTCTCTCTCAGCCTCCTCTTTCCTCCAGCAATCTTCATTCCTCTTCATCCCGACTCTAGCTCCTGGAATGAAGGTAGCAGGCTTGCTTTATGCTGTAACTGGGAGCACTTTCAGTGGCCTGTTAGCATGATCCAGAAACACTTGAAAGTATGGCTTCACAATACCTCCAGTATCCCCTGGTGACATCCACGGAGCCCAACAGGGCTGAGTTGCAGGACTCAATTTCCCCTGGTGTCCTATGCAAATCCGAAACACTGCTGCAACCCAGGGGGGCTGCCTTCTAGCAATCTGGGAGGAGATAGTGCACTACAAACGCTCTCTCCGCTGGTCCCTCCACTAAAATGGCGTCCCAGCTGGGTAAGGGCGCCAGCCATCTGCTAAATCATATAATATGTATCCTTAAATGCTTGTTGTATATATTCTTGCATGTTTGCATAATTCCTGAGTTAAATATCATATAATTAGAGAATACTTCTCTATACACAATATTTTGAACAGACACTGTCTTCATTGGGAATTAGCTTTCCTTGCTTTCTGTATCAAGAACTTTTACGTCATCTTTATTGTCAAGGTTGCACTAGACAAAGTATCACATGCTTGGCCACATGTAAAAACTACCAACAATAAATAAATACCACAAATATCTAAAGTTCGCCAAGCAATGGAGGAAATGACACATGTGCTTGCACACCAAAATGTAGTACAAAAATGAGTGCAGTATTATGGTTACAAACACATGCATCTGCATCAGCCATTAAATATGCAATTTTGTGTGTGGGTTGTCCAAAGAGGAGTTTCTGGTGTGTACTTTTTACTATCTACATTGTCACTGCATTCATCTCCAGATTGTATATGCCTGTATGCTATACTCTGTTTAGGTATATACAGTAGGGGCAAGAATACAATTCATAAAATCAAAGGGGTTATACAGTACATAGTTAGAAGGATTTTTCATATTTCCAACCTATAGAAACACTCTGAGTGCTGAGAAAAATGTAACCAAGTTACATAAAATTCCTAAATGTATCATACCATAACAGGTAGGGGAGGTAAATTGCGTGTAGTTTTATTTATTTTTAAGTCTGATGGAATTTTTTCCCTCTTGGAACACAATGACGGTACTGTTGTATTGTTTATGTGGGTGTATCTTTGATTGAAATGTGTGTTATTATATTATTTCATTCTCTTAAATTAAAATAAATGTTTTGAGCATGAACTGAAATGTGTTCTCTCTGGTGTTGATCTTAAAAGTAGCTAAAGATAAAGTGCCTGTTTACTAAAATTGGCGAATTGCAAGCTTCTGCCAATTGTTGTTTATACTGTTTGCTTCTTGTTTCAGAGCCAAGTAAATATGGATGCTGAAAACTGCAAAATCAAGCATGGTGGTATAATTACATTTCTAACTTTACAGAACAATGTGCCTTTGATGATTGATATGCACATATTTAATGTGTATAAGGACCTGTCCCCATTTATCAGTCACAGGGAATCAGAGGTACAACAAAAGTGAGAGATACTGTATATCTGAAGCACAGGAAAGTAGACAGAAGTGATATGGACATGTGATGAGGAGGGACAATGAAGATATGGGCAAAAATGGGATGAGAATGGAAGTACAGAGGAAAAGAAAACCAGGGTAGCCAAAGCAAATATGGATAGATAGAGTAAGAGAAGATCTGAAGAAAAAGGGTTTGACTGAGGAGGATGTGCAGGGCTGAGCTGTATGGAGAAGGCTTATCAGGCACATAGAAGTGGGAAAAGATACACAAAAAGACATCAGAAGATGATGTGCAGATATCTGCTGTGGCAGAATGTCTCTCAAAGGTGATTCTAGGTTATGGATCAAAATCACAATGAAAAACTACAGAGTGATTTCAAGTGAGGCGGCAGACACTATAAGAACTATTTATTGGTCAGTGAACCATCATTAACAATTAAACATGAGTAAGGTCTGTGCATGCTGAGTGCAGAATGAAGATTCCTGAAATAAAGCATCATCTCACCGAATGTTCCAAAAAGAATCTCGAACTAATTAATTCAGACAGGGAAAAATTTAAGAAGCGTTTCATAAGTGGGATGAAACTTGAATATATCACAGTGATTCAGAGTCCAAACAACAATCAAAACAGTGAACCATGGTGATTGTCCTGCACTAAAGAATTTCAAGGTCCACTCCAGCTCCAGAAAAACTATCTGCAGAGTTTTTAATGAGGTTGGACGTGTAGTCCATACATATACGTACCTCAAAAGACGCTCATAACCATGCGATATTATGTTGATTTCCTTTGGCGCAGTCGATCAGGGAAAAGGAGCAAAGAAAACTTTCAACCATTCCTTTCATGCTTCATGACAATGCTACAATTCATCACATGGGTGGAAAAGGCTGCTCTACAAAACTATGAATCTGAAGAGACCCACCTTATTCTTTAGACTCAGCCCTGTGTGACACCCACCTACTCCCCATACTAAAGGCTTACCTCTGTGGCATGTGGTATACCAATGACGATGAAGAATGATAAAGTCAGCTATTGAAGAATGGTGGTACAAGCGAGAAGTAAGACAAAACATTTTATTTCCATGGCAGTGAAAAGCTTTTGGGAATGTTATAATTAGCGTTCACAGGGATTACGTGGAAAAATAAAACATGTCTGGGTTTTCTCTTAATGGGTTAGACTCAAAACATTTTCATTACCCTTCATAGATTTCAGCGACTTTTCTGTTAAGACAGAAATATTTGTATAGATAACTAAAACCAAATCCTTTTTGTGGGTGCTATAAATTACAGGTCTTGTAATACGATTTTTTATTGCTAGTAATTTGTTACTGAATCGTTTAAACATGCTCAAATACTAACTATATACATTTCTTACAATCCATATTTTAATTCTTGATTTTATGAGCTTTGCCTCTTATAGAGAAACTAAAACTTGTAATCACTTCTTCTACCAGTCTGAATCCTACACTTTCAGCCACCTTTTCAATAACCCCATCTTCGGTTTCAAACATTTTCCCACAAATGGCATCTTTGAGGTAGTCAAAGAGGTGGAAACACAACGTGAATTTTTGTTACTGATTCCTTCCTTGCCACAAGAAATTTAATAATATCCTGTTATTTGAAATGCACATCACCACGCAAAGCCATTTTAAAAGCCTGCTGCCGATGTGCTAGGAAATGGGCTGCTTACTGGTGCTGTACTTCAAATTAACATCAATTAAGTTACAGACAGTTCTTTTTAATTATCATTAAATTAACATAAGCATTAATGGACTTTTTGGAAAGAATTGGACAACCCACACAAGTTACTAATTCTTTATTTACTTAAAGAGTACTGAAGCTGTACACTCAAATGGCCTATAAAAGAGCATGAAAATTCCAAGCCCTTTGTCCCAGACCACAAGCCCAGGATTACAGGGCAAGATCATTTCTTCAGATTTGCCTCACAATGCACATTCTGCCTTACTCAGGGAAACATAAAACTCAGTTTCTTGCAGGGTGTTTTCAGATGAACTGGCCCTCCATTCTTGTGTTTGGTCTCCCTGCTCCTTTACAGAACATGTCTACCGACTCCACAGTAGCCATTACTTTTACGAATTAACAGGAATGGCACTTTAGTGGAGGAGTTTAAGAGGGAATAAACATGGATCACAAGAGAAGGAGAGGTCCCACTAGGACATGGACTTAAGTTTTCCCCAGTGCTGGGTGTGTGGAGCTACTTGACCCTGTGCCCGTGTCATCGTGGCTCGTTGTACTCTCATCCAGTAGTTCTCTAGTTGGCTTCTCCCCATATGTTTTTGATCCACAGCACTCTGTTTATAAAGGCTGTTGCTAGCAATTCAAGATGTGATTTCCTACCGCTATGCGGCCTCTGTGACAAATCGAAACACTGATTCAAAGTAAATTAGCTAATCCATAATAACACAGGCGGTGTGGCCTAGTGGCCGAGAAGCTGGACTGTAAACCACAAGGTTGCCGGTTCAGTCACCACTACTTTCTCACTGTGCAAAGTCCCTAGGTCTACCAGATGTACTATGTATGCAAAATGACTTGTGATGGTATTCTGCACCCTGTAAAGAGTGTCATGCAAAAATCCATTGAATTGAAATGGATAATGGATGGATGGATGGATGAAATTAAAACAATTGAACTGCAGCAATTATCACAAGAAAAGTATTGTCAATGTGCAAAAAGATTAGGACACCCACAACCAAAATCTTCCAAGCAATGCAGAAAAGAGACCAAAAGAGTTTAATTTTTTAAACATTAATCCGTGATTTCATTCATTTCTAACCCAGTTATCCAGTTCTTTATTGAAAGCTGGTATCTACAATGGAAATACCGAGTACAAGCCAGGCAGCAACTCTGGATGGGGTGCCAGACCATCACAAGACAACTACACACATCCCTTACACAGGGTCAGTTAAAGTGATGAATTAAGCTAAAACGAACATCTTTAGGATGAGGGAGGAAAGAGGAAGAATTTGTATTTGAAAATTAAAAGTGTTCATTCAAAAAAAGCTCTTGTTCTATTTTTCCGCATTCCATACCCCTGTACTATGTTTGCCCTTTAATAAACAAAAATGCATTGCCAATGGAATTGTTTTAAAATACTCCAATATTCTGGAAACTTCATAGCTTGCCCTTTGAGTTGAGCCCTTAGTCATGATTAATGGTATGATGCAGCCAACTTTTTATTCTCGCCTCATCCTCTAACAGACGGTGGAAAAACAAGAGTTCACATTTTTGCAGTTGGAAATATTAAGTGTTTGCAGAATTGCCTTATGAATGCCAAACTATGACAGGAATAACTTCATACTGGAGAGAAACAAAGTGAGTATTGCTTTTTTCTAACTTGTTGAGATACTGCAGATTTTTAGAATATGAAAAAGAAAAAAACATATCACAATTAGATAGACAGATAGATAGATAGATAGATAGATAGATAGATAGATAGATAGATAGATAGATAGATAGATAGATAGATAGATAGATAGATAGATAGATAGATAGATAGATAGATAGATAGATAGACACTGTGAGAGCCATGAAGGACAGAAGGGCATCCCAGCTGGACAAGAGCATAACCTTCTATCAAGATGGAGTGCCAGGGGATGGGCAAGTGGAAGCCATCCCCATATGTTACGTGGCAGTGGTCCAATGGAGGCATCCCAGCTTGGACTCCTGCAGGGGCTCATGGGAACTGGAGTACGGAAGTGCAACCTTGTGGAGGCTGTTGGATGCTGCAAGAGGACGCTGTCATGGAGTTAGAGTTGGGAAGCAGTGGGCAACACTCAACTGGAGGCCAAAGGAGAGATAGAATTTCATTATTTGTATGATTATTGGCTGTGCTTCATTGTACAAAGTGCTTAGTGGGTTGAAACATACATTATTTAAACTTGTGACTGTGTTGGGTATTATTGGGTCTGGAGTTTGGGGCTTGGTGGCATCACCCATTGGTTATAATAGATATATATGAAAGGCCCTCTATGAAAAATACCAAAGGCAAAATAGATATAGTCATAGTCAGATAGTGTTATAGTGTAAAATTTCAGGTATAAAAAGTGCTTTCAAAGAAGCATATTGAAACATGTTAGCTATATAAATAATTGGCCCATGATATACAGCAAGCTTTCACGACTCTTCATAATCAAACTTTCAATCCAACTGTTAACTCCTGTAGCTTTGGGTGACACCTTAAAACAGCGCTCAGTGCTGTTGCATCGAGGGTCCAGAGTCCTGTGTTCATTTGTCCTTGGTATAGAGTTTACATGCATTCCCCATGTCTGCACAGTTATTCCTCTGGGTTTCCCTTCCCATATTTCCAAAGGCATTGGTCTTACACTGTGTGGCGATTCTGAAGTGTCCATGAGTGTGATGTGTGATAGCCTGGCATTCCATTCAGGGTTGGGCTCTGTCTTGTGCCTGAAGCTGCCAACACAGAGGCCAGCCCCCACAGCCGTGAACTGGATTAATCAGGTTTGTGAATGTTATATGATCTAGTTTGTTTTTGTGGTTCAGCTTGCCTAACCCCCTTCCCAACCAATACTGGGGGTAGTTGATCTCTCAGAAGTTACTGGATATCATTGTGGTGTAGCAGGTCCACAATTCAAGTCAACAGGACCACTTTTTAAATAAATAATTGCGGCTTAGAGAGGAGGCGTGGTAGTATGGCCGGAGCAGGTTCCCGGGTGAATTCGTGATGCCGGCGGTCCTCGCTTAAGTGCACAGGTGAGGAGTCGTCCGCATCCGTCATTAATGCCGGGAGCTGCTGATTGCCACACCTGATCCACGTCCCCAGATCATTTAATAGAAGTGTGAGGTGGCTAGGGGAGAGGAGGAAGGAATGAAAAAAAAGAATGTGAAGGGAGGTTAAAGGAGAAGGAAGCAAGAAGGTGCAGGAGAGTGAGAGCAGGCTCGCGCTGATTGCAGGCAGCAGGGAGAGGCGAGCCCGAGTGGGGTGTTTGGCCGACACCCGAGTGCTGACGGTAGTGGTCGCTCCTGCTGAGCACTTGTTTGGAGCAGGAGTGACCGGGAGAAGGTTGGCGGGAGTCGGGGACTTGGGAAGTGGAAGCCCCAACATTAGCGTCCTGATCGCTGGGGAGCCCAAGTCTCGGTCTGGGTGAGCAGAACCGGAGCCAAGGATAGGAAGGCCACCAGACCAGTACTGTGAAGAAGGTCAGCTGCATGTAGGGTGATTCCCCTGGTGCATAGCCTGGATGGGAGAAGCAGGGGAGTCGCCTGTAAAAGAAGGCACCGGGCTTTGTTTTAAAAGACTGCTTTCAGCCATTGTTTTAACCTCGGTTTTAAAAGGATTTTTTCTATTGGATTTTAACCTCCACCAGTTCACTCTTTTTATTGGAATATTTATTTATGGAACTTTGATGCACTGCACTATTTGTTTAAACACTGTTTTGTTGTTGTTGTTTTTAATAAAAGCACTTTGCACTTTTTGCACCATCCCCTTGCTTCACTGTTGTGCCTCACTGTCCAGCTCATCGGTGACATTACCGACGGTGCTGGGTTTGAGGGTTCCCAGAAGAAAGATGGGAGCATGGAGTGGAATCCGCATCGTCATATCATATCAAGACTAAATCTGACACAGAAATTCTATCCTATAGTGTTTGAGGAGTAGTAACTTCATGATACCAATCCATATTCCCAATTGATTAAGGCTTATGTGGATATTTAATTAACCTTGTTTTTTTAATATATTTTGTTGTATTTAACACATTGGCATGGAGTTCAATGACCAACCTCCTAAAGGCAGGTAGCAGACAGACAGCAGTGGGTGCATTTTGAGTACAAAAACATTCAGCTACATCACACATGAGTTAAGTTTGGAATTTGTGTCTGCATGAAGCACCCTTGACTTCCACTCAGATAAGCTCATTTAAAGTCATACTGAACTTATTGTATATTAGGTTCTCAAAAAACACCTGAGTAATCTTTAATGTATATAGCACTTTTCATAACAAGTGCCCTGCATGAACACCAGAACATGTTAAGAGACACAGAGATAACTCAATAAATCAATACCATGCCACATTAAATGTAAAAGGCAGCCTGGAAATAAAACTGGCACATTAAGTGTTCATGCAACGAGTGTGCCAGTGATGCTTCTCCAAAAGACGGCGGTCACAGGTGGTCAAGCTAGGGCCAAACCAAGGGCAAACGTCACACGCATCAGTCAAACGATACACTCAGCTTGAGGACGCTCTGTGCTTCACATGGTTCCACTTAATTCATTAGCTGAAACCTAATGCACAAGTAACAATAAAAAAGCCGACGAGCGCCAGGGAGCGATAGCCTCAGACATGAAAGGAGCGCACTCGCAGTCTGGCTAACGTCTCCGTTACATTCCAGCTGAAGACAAATTGAAAACAAGCACCCAGGGTTCTGCTAGACTGGAAAAGCAGCCGCTAATATATGAGCAGGTAATAAAAACATTTTCACAAAGTTCACAAATGAAACCTAACCCTCCTCTGCAGCCTCAGAGGCTGCTGCAGAAAAGCCGTTCTAAGTGTCTCCAGGAATATGCGGCTCCTGCCGCTGTGGCATCTTCCCATACTGAAGCACTCCCATTTTAGACGGACACATTTATCTTCAGCTTTGCCCAAAGCTGTCTTTGCCATTTCTTATTGACTGCAGGAATACGCAGACAGACATTTAATTCACTTCTTAAACTTGATGCGCATTGCAAAAGCCACTAAGTACGTTTCTGAAATAATGTATTTGAGGGATGGAAAGAGCATTTGATCTGCATTGCTTTCCTAGCAATGCATTGTTTCATCCATGTATCTCTAGAAATCTTTGTGCTGGCCAGCTTTGATGAGTGTTTCAGTTGACTATCTTAAATTTTCTGGTTGTATTTAAACATAAAGGTAGACGACTGGCTGGCTTTATAAAAAATGTTCAGGCGGTAGCTGGAATGAAACACTTTGCAATAAATTTATTAAAGGATCAATTAAGAATACATGTAAGCATGCCAGATATTTGAGCGAGCACTGTCTGTGTGTCTGTCTGTTAATCTATATTTAATATTCAGCTTTTCACTGGAAGTGTTACCACAAAGCAATAAGCCGTGATCAATACATTTCGTGTACAACAGGCATCAACTGAGTTAACACAACTTGTAAGTTTGCCCAGGGATTTGTTGCCATGTGATTGGAAATTTAACAGCACTTGCTAAATAAATAAATGATAATGTTGTGCTTGTAATAGACATAAATTACGCCAATATAACAGGCTTATTTCCAAATGTGTCATCTCCATTTAAGTTAAAATAAGACCTAGTACAATCTGTAACGCTTTAGTTTAGGCATTCATTCTAAACAGCTATTAAGAGCCAGAATGTTTTAAAACATCCAAGCTGTTTTATCATGATGTGAGACAATGAAAAATGACAGTAACATATTTCAAGATTCTTGTAATTTTTTTGTGGTAGTTTATTATTGTTAATACCATGGATAATAAAATGTTCACAGAGCTGGTTGGTAAAGAATATGTAACATACTGTAAGTGTGACTGTACCATTAAGGCTGATATCATGTAATCAATTTTTTGTTACATATAACACAAATAACAATGCAGAATCACACGATGAAATGAGATTACATCATAATCATGAACAATAGCATACCATTTTCTAAGCCCACTTAATCCTGAGCTTGGTCAAAGGGCGACAGACCATCACAGGGGAACACACTGACACACTAACACGGGGGCAATATGCAGACTCCATGCAGGGAGGACTTGGACGGTGGTCCCCTTATTGTGAGGCAGCAGCACTAACACTGCATCACCTAATTATGAAAAATATTTTATATATTGTGCCAAGAACAACTTTTTTTCAATTTCAGCTGAGGAATACATGTATGTCATAATATTAAATAAGTAGCTTCATCCACACTCTGAAACATAATCGTTCTTTAATAATACTTTACTGGGTTGTGTGGTTACTTTGCTTGACAAAGAATCATGTCACTTTGGGAAGGACTCTTTGCATGTGAAATTGGGTCCTTGAGCTCTAAAAAGGTTTCTAATATGTGAACAAAACAGAAATCTTTAATGTATAGCAGACTACTGAGCAGGATATTAGCAGATGAAGAAAACCTGAACTCAGCCTGTGTTATTTTGTATTTGGCAAGAATCCACTTAAAATTAGGAACCAATTGGTATGTTACAAATTTGTTGACGTCTATTCATGGCTACTTATGGAACTTGTCTTTCTAGAACCTACATGTGGATGGTTCTTTTGTGACCAAAAAGGGTTCCAATATGGCAACGCTCTGAAGAACCACTCTGAGTGTATGTACCAGTAACCTAAATCAGCTTTTTGCAGGATGTGACCACAGGCAGTAGGAGCCTGTCCCAGCTGTTCTATTAGATACCAGTGCACCACAGGAGACACACACTCACATCCACCGTTACAGTTACTCATAAAAGGCCAGCTTAATATTTCCAGCTGACTAAGCATACATCATTATTGGTTTGTAGAAAAAAGGGGCTTCTACATGACAGACAGGATTGCACTGAGGTCCTACAAAGCATAAAACAGGCTCAATAACAATTCACACCAACACAAAATAATTTAAAGACTCTACCCTGCTCTCTGTAAACATTTTTTATGGGTCTCTTCCCAATCCACTATGTCACCTCTGATTACCTGATCTGTTTTGTCACTTGTGTTCCCTTAGTTAACCTGAAACCTTCCAAATGTTCTGGCACAGTCTGCTTGGGTTCTATTTCTGGTTACAGAAAAGCCATTTTCTCTCTTCACTTCTGTCTATACATATATCAGTCCTATCTCTGAAACTCATCTTTTGCTAGACCATTCAAAGCTTTTGCTCACCTCTCACCAAAGTGAACTGTTCAATCGCAGCACTGTAGTGGCTGAACTACTTCTTGCCTCTGGATGGAGATCTCTTGAGCTTCTTATTTTGACAATCAGCAACCTTCATTTTTTTAGTTTAATTTACTTGGAAATGTCCATACCTCAAATAAATAGGGTATCATCAGAATCCAATGAGAATGGCAATCCTATCATTTGGGTTCCACTGACATCACAATTATAGCACACCCAAGTTCGTTTAGCAGCCTGTTTGATGCTTTTCTTTTTTCCCCTTCATCCATTGCCATGAATGTATGCCTGGGGATCACCTTTCTGGCTCTGCCGATGGATAGATTAATACTTCAGTGCCATTGGAAGGTTCTGGAACTAAACAGTACAGCTCAGTGAATAAGGCACAGGGCTGTAAACTAAGGGAATGCCACACCATTCGCCCACTGTATGACCTTAGAAAGTCACTTCACCTGCTCCAAATATGAAAAACAACTGAGGTATGCACTTCAGATTTTCAAGTCAATCTGGATAAAAGCATCAACCATAAAAATATGACGTGAGTGATGTTCAGGGATAACTCAACTCCGCCACATCTGGACTAGAAAGGGGGAGCTCTGAAGTCTGTAAACTAATACCTGCTGCCGCCATTCTACTAACACGAAGACACAGTAAGTGGTTTCCTATCTCCTGTGTTTTTTGCATTAGCTACAAGAAAGCTGAACTCCGTGGTAAAGTTTGCAGTAAAGACTTTTTGACCCTGTAGAAAGCACATCATTCAGTATGCATTCGGGCTCTACTCAAGACTGATTAATATGCTCTAAATGTCGCTGTGTCTCGATTGATTAATACGGGTACAAGGTTGGCCACACAAGTGGCTCCTCTGCTCACACAGGGGAAATTGTTTTCTTTCAGTCCTCCTCTGCGCTGAAGTCAATGTAAATAAAATGTTATAAATCCTGGGTTGTAACAGCTCTAAACTGAGGCTTGTCATCTGGCTCCAGTTTACCAGGACTGCTGACGCTCTTTTGGGTTTCCTCACTCACCACCGGATTAATTCTTTGTTTCACGTTAGTGCTAGGCAGTCATGAAGTCAGTCATATACAATGTTGACCACCACTGAAGCTGTATACAAGGACTCTACATTTCTGCTACTTAATAATTATAATTTTAAGTAGACCCATATTTATTTATTTTTTGTTAGTTATTCACTATTATTCTGATCTAATTTTTTTTCCATGAATCTATTTTTTTGTAAGGCACTTTGAGCTACATTCTGTATACGAAAATGTGCTACAGCAGTGCTTCTTCAACTGTGGGTCGATTGATGTCTAAACTTGGGTCATGCTGAGTCGTGAATTACAATACTACTGAACAAGAAAGGACTGCAAATGGTTTATGGAACACCTTGCAATGAAAGAATCCCTCAACCCAGACAATGTCAGCGATTGTCCAAGGCAGAAAGATTACAATCAGTGGCAATTCTCCAAGGTGAATCCCCACCCCAATGATGAACAGCAGCAGCTCCACAAGGGGGATGGATCCCCTGGATGACAGTCCGCAGCAACTGTGGGTCATAAAGACACGCAAAAAGGCAAAATTGGGTGATGAGAGAAAAAAGTTTAAGAACCATTATGATATAGTAATAAATGTTGTTGTTGGAGCATTCTGACACTTTCTAAGAGTTTGGCAACGTATAGCAAAGTTGCTCATCTTGCATTGGGTTATGGTAGTGCAGATTTAAATGTGACTCTGAATTACAGGGACAGATGCAGAGGAATGGTTAACATGGCTTCAGGGATCCAAATTCCACTCCCAGTTTAGCCATTTTCTCTGGAGTCTGCATGTTCTCCTTGCTACCATGTAGGTTTCCCCTTTTGTTCTAAACACATGCATCTCAGGTAGACTGGCGAGTTTAAATTGACAAAACACAAGTCAGTGAGCCCCAACTAGTACCCACAAACCTAATGGAATAAACCCTCCCATCCACTTTCAATCTTGTTAATTCAAAATCAAACATTGGAAATTAATATGATTTGTGTTAAATAACTGTGAGTTAATGAATTGAATTTAGTACTGGAAAAGCTCAATAAATAACACAGGAGAGAAACTAGTATATTAAATACCAAGTAAAAGATAAAAACAAGAGACACAAAATTCTGCATTAGCACATATTTTCAAAGAAAAAGCTGTATCTGAAACTGGCAAATAAATAGAAAAAGTTACAATGGGCAAAAGAACACAGACATCAGACAGTGGATGAATGGAAAAGAGTATTATGGGTAGCCTCCTGGAGTCGTCTTTTCTCTGTTACAACTGAAGTTGCTATTTGGAGATGCATTTAAGTAAGCAGCCAACTGAGGACCTGTAAGGCGTCTATTTCTCAAACTACACACTCTGATGTCCTTCTGCTCTTATGCAGTTGTGTATCTGGGTCTTCTCCCTCTTTTTCTATCCTGGTTAGATCCAGTTTGCCCTCTTCTCTCAAGACAGTAAAGTACACCTTTGCATGAAATCTTCACTATTGTGCCAGTTTGTCACATACAATAACATTCATTTTACCAAACAACAAAAGACAGATGCATTTGTTGAAAAAATTGTTTTGCTTTGGCAATCTTTGAACCCAAAACCGAAGTTTAGAAATGTCTGTACCTTGCACCCCAAGAAAAGACTATTTACTTGCTTTATTCAACAGAACAACAGGCTTTCATTGGGCTAACACAGTTACAAGGGTTTCTCTAATAACCAATTATCATTTACTCCTGATTAATTAAGGATGAGCTAAGAGAGTTTACTATTCTTCTTCTTCTTCTTTAGGCTGCTCCCGTTAGGGGTCGCCACAGCGGATCATCTTCTTCCATATATTTCTGCACTCTGTATCTTGTTCTGTTACCCCCATCACCTGCATGTCCTCTCTCACCACATCCATAAACCTTCTCTTAGGCCTTCCTCTTTTTCTCTTGCCTGGCAGCTCTATCTTTAACATCCTTTTCCCAATATACCCTGCATCTCTCCTCTGCACAAGTCCAAACCAACACAATCTCACCACTCTGACTTTGTCTCCAGACTGTCTAACCTGAGCAGACCCTCTAATGTACTCATTTCTAACCCTGTCCATCCTCGTCACACCCAATGTAAATCTTAACATCTTTAACTCTGCCACCTCCAGCTCTGTCTCCTGTTGTTTCGCCAATGCCACCGTCTATAGCCCATAAAACAAAGCTGGTCTCACTACCGTCCTGTAGACCTTCCCTTTCACTCTTGCTGATACCCGTCTGTCACAAATCACTTCTGACACTTTTCTCCACCTATTCCACCCTGCCTGCACTCTCTTTTTCACCTCTCTTCCACAATCCCCATTACTTTGTACTGTTGATCCCAAGTATTTAAACTCATCCACTTTCATCAACTCTACTCCCTGTGTCCTCACCATTCCACTGACCTCCCTCTCATTTACACACATGTATTCTGACTGCTGAAAATGGGGCTTATGTCAATAATAAATTATAAATCAGTCATTTCTTGCAGTAACATCTATTTGCAACATAGGTAAATGGCCATTATTAGTAATGGGCTCTTAGTAAAAAAAGTATTAATTTCTTTATTAAAACATGAAAATTTCTGGGTGATTCCAAATATATATATAAAAATATATATATATAAATATATATATATATATATATATATATATATATATATATATATATATATATATATATATATATATTGTAAAAGACCAGGCCCCAGACACAGACGGACAGACACCGTATGCCTTACAATACAAACGTTTTATTTTCTTCACCCGTGGGCGCACGTCTTCCCCGTGACCCACAGGCAATACACAGTCCCTGACTGGTATTTACAAGTGATCTTTCAATTTTTCAAATTAATATATGAACAAGTCTGAATTGCTTGTATGGGTGCTTAAAAGTTGGAAAGGAAACCATACTCATTCCTACCGGACTCCACTCCACATGGAAAACAACTGGTTGGAAAGGCTACCTGACCAACTGGTCAATAAGTAACTGTAAGTAAGCATAAGTAAAGTGTGCCCATTTTAACAGTGGGGTCACTGGGGTGCCCATCTGAAGGAAGGTGTTGCTATCAAGCATCAGGCCAAGAGCCCACTTCTGACTTAATTATGGGAGCCCCCTTCTACAGTAGTTCGCAGTTCTAATTTCTTTGTCCCTTCCCACCCACCCACACATATATACTGTTCAGTAGCTGCAGAACAGGACTTGTAAACGTGTGAATTAAACCTCAGTAGAAAATTCATGAAAACTCTAGCTTGCTTGCCACATTACAAGTTAGCAGTAAAGACAACTTTCAATACTACATTTAAAAAGCACCACATGTGCATCCTGTCTTTTAACAGACTAAAGTTGTTTATATGTGAAGATGAGTTATTTTGCAAAGCTTCCCACTGATGCTGGAACTGCTTGATGGTCTATCTCCAGTTATAATTTTTCCATCTGACACTCGTCCGCTAGAGATGTTAGCATTTCTCATTCTTATATTTATTGCTCAGTGATGTGCTCTGTTCTCATTACATATGTCTCCTGACACCAGATAAGCTCACTGTCACGACACTGTTCTCTTACTGCTGTTATATCACTAACGCTTTTATACTTGTTGCTTTCTTTCCCAACAATACAAACTAATTAAAAAAGAAATCATTATTTTGCTGAGTCCCAGGAGGAGTTTGTACAATTTTGATAAAATTTTAAGCTACGATTTGCATTCACCAAGAGATTTTTCTGAGTCAGCCCAAATTTGCAAACTCCTTATAGACAAAGACTGGCCCACAACATGAAACCATTTGTGTAGAAATGTGGTGAACCAGCACCAACATCCATCTCACTATGCTGTATTAGCTGGAAATGAAATAAGGTATTTTGAATTTTGAAATTCCTGACTTACACCAAATGCTGCCCCTGTTCACACCCATCTGTTGGAAGAAGTGGGTTGGAGAATGTTACATTACCTAAGAACAGTTCTAAACACACTAATACTCTCAACATATAGACCTATATACATTATTGTTCAAAGAAAAGTGATCTCACTTTAAAAGGTAGCATAATATCTTCACCAGAGCAGGGTGTAAAATTAAAAGGAATGTTTCCTCGGTTTGTTCAGTGCAATTATGTGGTTAATTCTGATAATTTGTTTGGTAGATCTAAAGGTGCATTTAGAGAACACAGTATGGAATTTGACTTTCAGCAGGTTTAAGAATGGCAGAGAAAACCAGAGAAAGTGTTGAGGCAACTAGGAAAAAAATTACTGACATGCTCTTAGTTACACCTGCAGCCTTACTAGGTGGCGAAGAGCATCCTTGGTAATATCCAAAGCTTGAATATTTTAAAATAGTGCTTGCTGTTTTTCATTACTATAAGTAGTTGATATATTTATTATTGCCAAAAAAGACATGTTATCTGCAGGACTCAAAACAGAATCCTTAATCTCATTTCAACAGAGGCCTATTGAATTAATAAGCTAATTAACAAGACCGGGTCAGTTTTTGAATATACTCTGGACCCCATGGAGGTAGTAGTGGCAGAGAGAATGAAGACAAAACTGATGACCATTAGGAACAATGTTGCACATTCTCTCTTAGACATACTAGCATTGAGGACTTTAACCAAATGGATACACTATGAGGGCTCCTTCATATCAATGCTTTTATAATGTCTTACTGCGACTTCTCTCTTATCATTAACCAAGACAGAAGTTTATCCTTCTTTTCTGTAATTCTTGTGTTTGGTTAAGGAGTTTTGTTGTTGATGATTGTTATATTTCAATATTTCCTGAGCTTCCATAAATGGGACGAATAAAATATGTAGTGTGTCACATATCTATCTATCTATCTATCTATCTATCTATCTATCTATCTATCTATCTATCTATCTATCTATCTATCTATCTATCTATCTATCTATCTATCTATCTATCTATCTATCTATCTATTGTCACATATGCACATCTGTGGATCACCCTCAGGGCTCCTCTAAGGTATGTGAAAATACCCCAGGCCAAGAGAGGTCGCTGTCACTAATCATGTCCTCTCCTATTCCTTCCACAACACCAAGGGCACCGGACTCCTCCCCTTTCAGTCTTTCCGCTATAAGTCACAGGGTTGATGGAAGGAGGGGCCATTCTGTGAGCAGAGCACAGAAGAGGACTCGAAAGAATAAGAAAGCTGAAGCCTGATTTTGGCTACTTTTGTTTGCATTTACTTTACTGCCACCACACTTGAGTACTCGTACTTTTGCATTTATTTTGTTTGAAGTAAATAGGGATAACTGGGTTGGCACCCAACATTTACCAACTGACACTTGTGATTCCTCTGTCAACCACACTATCTATCTAAAATTATTCCAGTACTTAGTAATATTAAAATATTATTTCTTGTGTGGTGGTGCAATAGTGCTGCCTGTTATATTCAGCTCTCTGGGTTTAAACCCCATTCCCCAGCTTCTGTATATCTATGCTTCTCCTCTGCATGTGTGTTTTTGTTTTTCTCCAGATATCTAAGTGTCTTATTTTTTACTTGACGAACAATCTCAAAAACTCACCCTGGCCATGAGCCAGAGCACTGTGTTTTTTTGCTCACCGAAGTTATCACGGCAGATAACATGGAGATCTCTTCTTCTAAAGTGCACTACCATTCTTTTTTGGCATTCCTAAGGTGCCAAGTTCATGCTGCCTTGCCTGAACACCCATTTCTTTAAAAAATTAATCAGCCACATTGCTCACTTTTTCAATTAGCCTTGGAAAGTGCTCTGAGGATTGGTGATCTCAATCAAAGGTGTCATGTAAAGGCTAAGTCCAAAGCACTTGTGACAAAGTTTCTATGAAAGGCATCTCATGAGAAAATGATTAAGAAACTCATCCAGGCTACCAGCCATCAATTTAACTTGAAGTGCCAAGAAAGGCAAACAGGGAGACATGTCAAATCAAATGCCTCCAGTCACTGTTGCATTGTTTAGGCCTGGAACTAGAAATGTTTGCGCAAACATTTTTAAAGTAATCAGAAATGCCAAATCTTAAGCAAATTCAAACTCTTTGACACTTAAAACAATAGCTGTTGCTATCGATAGAAGGTCAATAAATGAGACTATTGATAAAAATGCCTTTTTTGTGTTGTTGTTACAATTTAAAATAACCTGCATAACTCAGAGCTAGTTAGTGATTTGGTATCCTGTAAGAGATTGCGGGTTAAACCCGAATTCCTCTTAAAATAATCTGTATTATTCAGTGCTGTTTGGTGTTGCGGTATGCTGTAAAAGATCTCTGGTTAGAGCCAAATTCCTCCCAGAACCTGTGTGGGATTTCTCTGGGGACTCCTTTTCTTGCTCACTGTCTACAAAAACATGCCAAGAATTGCTGGTGGCACTAAATTGCACCTGTGTACGTTCTAAACCACAAATGACATTCCATCTTGGCATATCGAGTCACCCATTTTCTTGTCATCCCATATTGAATAACTACTTGTATTATGGAGTTAAATTGGTTCTCAAGAAAGAAAACAAAAATATCTAAGGCCGCGCAGCAGAAAAGCAGTAATTGGCTAATTATAGCCATGCTGGCACTTTGCAAAGCTGAAATGTGAGAGGAATTTTACTTTAAAATGTTCAACGCATTGTTTTATTCCTTTGCTATGCACTAATGCTCTTGCCTGTTTGAAGAAAGCATGCACCAACTGTATACATATATATGGATAGCAGAGTTAGGGCAGGTTTATGTCAGGGCACCGCTCTACGAGGAAAAAGTACAACACTGAAGAGAACTGAGAATGGAGTAGCATGTGACAAAGAACTATCTGTCAATATGATATTAACCTTTTTGGATACTGGATATGGAAGGAAAACTGGAGTGCCAGGAAGACAACCTGCATAAGACCCGCTTTATATAGGGAGGTATTTGATGTGCTTTTAACTTAGTAGTTTGTGCTAGGTGAATGACATGCTATCAACTGGCTGCACTTCGTATCTTTGTTGATCAGCTGCATTATTACACATAGATATTATAACAATATCAGTCTCTATAACTGCAGTGATACCCAGGACATAACAGGGAGAATTTTCTACACTGACAAAGACCAGGAACCGGATTTGAAACCACAATCTATGAGGCAATAGCACTATGATGAGCAGAATATAATATAACATAAAATAGTGTCAGTGGCACAGTGGTGCCCCTTCTAATGTAGTCATTGCCTGTACGAATGTATACAATGAAGCCTCTCTTCAAGAAAAGGAGCTGAGTTGCTTTTTTCAATAACTCTCTTTGGTTGGTTAATTCTTCCATTCATTTTCAAGCATGCCTGCAGCACTGATCACAAGGCTAGAAGCAAAACTCATCAGGTGCCAGTCCATCATAGGACCCATCATGCTCACAACCACATTGACTTGTACTGGGTCGATTTTGTTTCAACATGTGTTTGGGATATTAGAAAAAAACAGGAAAACACACACACATACACACATGGGGAGAACTTGCAAACTCCAGAAAGAAGTGCTGTTACAAATCAGTCATTTATATTTGTGAATTCCTCCAAGCATCTCTCAGTACTGCATTTTTGTCTGAATTTGCTATGTTGTTTATACTGCTCAGTTTTATTTGCTTGTGGATTGTAATGTTGTTTTCCCTAGAACTCTGTGATGATACAACTTCATAATTTTTTCTAGCCCACCTAATCCAATTCAAGGTTGGAGGGGCCTCCAGACCATCCTAGAAGTATAAAAAGAAGAATGAACAGGGTGCCAGTCCATCAGAGAGTAAACAAGTTCACATTGCGGAGAATTGGTAACCGTCAAATAAATTCAGCCACATGTGTTTGGGGATGTGGAAGCAAAACTCGATTAGCCAGAAGAAAAACCAAGATAACACAGGAAGAACATGCAAACTCCACATGGATAACATATGAGCGCAAGATTCAAGCCCAGGACGTTGAATCCATGAGGCCTCACCAACACTGCACTATCAAGGGATGATGCCATACAAAATAAAGACTATAACTAAATAAAGATGCGCCACTGAACAACACAGCACTACAATGAAAATGCAATGAACTCAAGGAAGTTCAATACTTGCCATGTTATACCAATTTGTGAAATCCTTATAATGTTCAACTGTAACCGTTTATCCCGGCAACAGTAATTCATGTCTATTTGCTATATACTTTTACTTTTAGAGACAGCATCCAATTACTTACAGAGTTACATCTATGTGAAACAAGAGCAGCAGAAGGAGCATGGCAGTCCATTAACTTGCCCTTTCATAAACAATGGGCTCTCATGCCTATGAGCTTAAGGATCACATTTAGGACTCTACTAAGGTAAGCAAGACCACTCCAGGATGAGGGGGGAGCTGTTGCTTACACATTCTTGTCATTTACTCACAGCATGGAGGATGCCTAGGACTTTCGAAAAAAGCCCTGTCCATTTCAAACCCGGTGCTATAAAAAAGGTAGGCCAACCAGAAGGAGGAGTCTATTAGGAACCTGAAGTCTAAAGACGATGCAGCTTCCTGCAACATGCATTGATCGAGGAGAGCACTATTTCTGGGATATGGCAACTGACTTTCATGTTGTGCTATCGTGCACCCCTTATTTTATGGTTGTGCATTAAAAAGGGTTTCACCCAGCTGGGGCCCAAACATTCAGCAAGGTGTTCAATGCAGTTTATCACCAGTCACAAAGCCTATTTATAGTTGTCACTTAACCTAAGCATATTTGACAAGAGTCAGAATTCTCAGGGAAAAACCCACATAAACATGGAGAGAATGTGCACACTTCACATAGCTAACAGTTGAACCCATGGCTCTGTGCTGAACACAACAGCAATATACTGTAACTGTGCAAAATTGGTCGTGTGCATAAGAAGGACTTCATGCAAGAAAAAAAAACACAGCAAATGAGAAATCTGCACAGGTATGAAAATAGAGGCATGGAAGGCACGTCATGTATTTGTTTGTGTGTGTGTGTGTGTGTGTGTGCTGCTTTGTGTATTTAAACACAGCTGGACTCTGAAAAGAAAAGAAAGCTGACCTTCAGATTTAATCTGTAACTAATGGATTACTGCCTGTAGCAAATCACTTTCAACCTCATGGTTATACTTCATCCAAAGACGCATTCACTCTACATATAAAGAGCTTTACATATTTGATTTTTCCTCTAATAAACATAAACGTTTGTATAATTATGAAGAGAAAAGTATACCTCACCGACTGTATATTAGGGAACAGGGAGGTTTAATCACTTTCCATGAAATCCCCAGTTAAGAACCTGGGTGCAGTGCAGCTGGTGCATGTAAGCAGACCACCACTGTTTCATTCTTACAGGGAGGAAGTGCCAGCTTTTTAATAAATGAAAATTCATATGTACCTAATAAAAAATAAATCAATAAACACAAAGAGTTGTACTCAGGTCTACTGGTCTCGTTTTACTCCCAAAACTAGATTCCTGTACGTCATGGCCCACCTCCACTGCCAACAGCAAGGTCGAAAAACATCTGGACTTTGAGTCAGGTCTACTAGGACTTGTAAAGAGAAATATGGAAAATGCCAATTCCAGATTTGTGTTTTTTTTTTAATCCTTATATTTCTGATTGTTCTTCAAGTAACACGGGACAAAACTGCTTTGAAAGTAAATATTCTGCCTTGTTCGCTTTATTTAGCTTCTGTAGCTAGCAAGCTAATATTTAAACTAAACTGAAAAAAACTAAAGTGCTGCCTCTTACCATATTCCCGTTTTGGAACAGTTCACCATGTTTTCAGGGTTTAAGGTTCAGCACTGATTAAATCTGAGAACAGATGTCACTCTGCTATTTGATGGGCAGTATGGTGGTGCATTGGTTAGGGCTGGTGCCTCCTCTGGGTTGGAATGCCAGCCTGGCCATTGTCTGTGAAGACTTTGTACATTTTCCCCATAGCTGCTTTTTTTTCTTCTGGGTTCTCAGTTTTTTTCAATCAATTCCTCAAGATGAATGGACTCAGTGAGTTGTCAATTCAAAAGTACTCCACCAATGGACTGCCACCCATCCAGGATTCATGTCCTGTCTTGCTGAGAAATGCACAAAACTGAACAGGACTAACTGGCTTGTCTAAAGGATGGATGGACATGATACGTTACACATTAAACATTAATTACTGCTTGTCACTAAATATCCAGTTTAAGGTCACAAGTATCTGGACACTATCCAGATGGCAACTGGTGTAGCGACAAGGAGAAGGGCACACACTTGCCCAATGGGCAAAACAAAGTTGCTACTTGACTCTGCAGCCTGTCTTTAAGGTGATGAAGGAAACAAAGGGTTGTATCTGAAGGGCATACAAGTGCCTAAAAGAAAGATGCTCTAGTGAAAGATCTGTAACTTTATGTGTATTCATCACATCATCAGCAATTTGTAAAGTCTGTAATTGTATTTTGCCTGCAAACTTGTAACAACACTCTGAGCCTGCACTAAATGAAGAGCGCTATACAAAAAGAATTGAATTGAACAGTATACATTGTCAGGCATAAAAGCTGTCTGCTGCAGCGCTGTGTCGCTCTTGTTCAACTGCTTGGAAATTTCAAATAGTAATTTACAAAATACTTTTCTATGGCAGGTTCTTCACCAGGTTCCGGATGTTGTCGACACTGACTCTGCAACTGGTAGATGAGTTTGAGATTACTGCATTTTTAACTTCTGTAGTAGAAATCTGCATTGGGATAAGACTATGACTACTTTTTTCAAAAGTATTCATTTTATTTATTCCTTTATATCTTTCCAGGGTCACAGAGGGCTGGTAGACCATCATAGCAGCATCCAAAACAAGGCATGAACCAACCGTGAATGGGATGCCAACACACTGTAGGACACTCTCATACATTTAACCCCTATGCCTTCAAATCAAACTATTTTACAGTCCCCAGATTGTTTAAAATGGAAGTCTTTTAGATTTGAGAGGAAATCTGAATTTCCCCAGGGGATTAATAAAGTGTATCTAATCTGATTTAATCCAAATTTCAATGAACCCAGGTCCTTAAAGTTATGTGCCACCAGTGCTAAGATAACCATTCCCAGACAATTGATGACAAGACACACCACTCATCTCAGAGCTCTAATTACAATTATAGTAAAAATTAAGCTATATTAGAAAAATGTTAAAAGTGTAAAAGCCTACAAAGAAAGAATAACAACATAGAATTGCTGAGTGGATACAAATTCAGAGATTGGGCATGCAATGAAACACCCCAACACATCCTGCTGCTCCCACATATACTAACCCAGAACTCTGCACTGCTTTAGTGGAAAGCACAGTGACGGTGAAGGGCTCCACGGACTCCACCAGGCTGGAATGTTCCATGTCTTAAGATGCTGATTGCCAGGGTTGGTGGTTGCTCCAATCAGCCAGCAGCTGCAGTGAATCCATCCAATCATCAGCTTCAAATATGGAATCTGCTGGGTTTTATTGTTATTTTTTTTTCACATCTCTTGTTGCATAGCTGAGCACCTCTGGGTACTTGCTTCTGAGGTTTCCAAATACAAAGGAGAGTGGACAGACTGACATACAGACAGTCTTTCTTAAGCCACAAGCACATACTGAGCCTTAACGCTGGGGAGCTGCTGACAACACTTCTGTGTCAAAGCTCCAGCAGAGAGCTCTGAGAGAAAGATGTTTAAGACTGGCATTTATACTTTCATCTGCCCAGCAGGCAAAACCCCTGCACAGGCTGGGGGGAGAAACAACCTGAAATGGTTGGTTCTTGCTACCTCTTTTGGGAAAAATAAATTTTCCAAATGTCTAGTTGGTTAATTTAACTGAGGGTTCTGTAGCATTAAACAAGCTGTAACTGATTGTACAATGGAAGGCGTTATATGCAAAAAAACACATCTTGCTGCACTTTGCTTCTCTAATTACGTACGGATTTGGCCAAGCACGCAACAGTGCCAGAATTTGAGTAATTTTACTTTTTTGGAAAGCCTATCCCTTGGCATCAAAGCACTCAGTGGAAATCCTAAAGGCTCCTTGTCAATGCTGCTCTCCTGGGGACTGTGGCACAGCTTTGCTGTTGCTGAGAGGAGTCACGCAAGATCTGATGCCAGCCTTACTGCAGGGTGTGTTAGAGTGGCAGGGCTCACAAAGAGAGAGTATACAACTGGGCACCTCCATTGATCTCTTCCACGCCTGTCAAAGGCTCAAGGCTTGGTAAACACTGACCTCAGCTGACCAACCCAAATGTGAGCAATGGGGGCTAAGGTCATCCTCAGGCCTATCAGCTAAAAAGGCACCTGAAAAAGTAAAAGTACACATACTGTAGATACAATTTAACTGAAAACAGACAAAGGTGCACTGAGGAAATCAGCCTCTGTTTGCCAACTATTTGGATTTGGTCAGGAAAGCTAAAGCTTGAGCGTGGCCCGATAGCAAGGCAATGAGAAACAGACTCTTCTGCTGGACGCAAGTCCACATATCCTGGCAGCTAAGCACACATACAGCCGGCAGGGCCGCTCCTCTCGCTATGAATAGAAGGGTTCTTTCGCCGGCGGAGAGAAAACAGCTCGGCTTCCACCTGCCAAGAGTGTGTCTCCAAGGGCAGAAAGGAGCTCAATCAGTGCAGTGTTCTCCAGGTGGTGGAGTTGACCCTTGAGAAGGCCTGAAGTGACCCCCTCAAAAAACACATAAAGGAGGACTTTACAGGGAAAGGAGAATCGCAGACGGCTTGAATTTCTGCTGAACAGTCGGAAAAGCGGGAACAAATAAACAAACTAACTCCAACTATGTAGACCTATCTCAGGCTCTACCCTACGGGCTCATCCAGTGGCGCTAGGATCCCCGAACATGGTGGGAAAACAACTGGGGGAGGTGGGGTGGCATACAAAACCATTTCATTCATGTTTTCATATTTAATCAAGCAAAAACTAATAATATTTTACATTATATTACTAAGAGCATTGTTAAATAATTTCACTATTATGGAAAGCATTGCTAACAAAATCCACCAATTACATTTTAGTTTGTAAAGTGTCTTCCAGAACAATGTGAAAGCACCTTACATAATTAGTCAATCAGTCAGCCATTTGCTAACATGCTTAGTCCTGAAAAGGGTCGCGTGGGATGCCTGAGCCTATCCCAGCTAGCATATGGCATGAGGCAGGAACAAACTTTGGACAGGACGCCAGTCCAAGCGGGGGTGAAATTAGCCCATTTGTTAATCTTTTTCTTAGGTAGTGCCTTTCACTGAACAGTACCTGAATAAAGTTACTGGCATAACACCATCATGAAGAGTATGGCTAAATAAACCCAACATTTACAGTTTACTTTATATAATGCTTTATATAACCCTATCAAAGCAAATTAGTGCATTGGTTAATATTTTCTTTATTTAGTGCTTTTCACATAATATGTGAAAAAATTCACTGACTTTTCTGTTTATCAATGACTGGAATAATTTCCCCACAACGCTGAGCAACTTCTGGAGAGCAGAATTTGTTTATATATAAGTCTTCAATATCCTCAGGCTTTAATAATTAAAATGCAAATTCAAGAATGCCTCAGATGTTCCATGTAAGGGGTTATGCCACCTGGCATGAGAGTGCACAGCCTTATAACCATCAGATGGCTGATGAATAGTGTCCAACAGGAGCAAAGAAAGTGGGTCAAACTATTCAACTGTGTCCTAGTGACAATGGCCTCTCCGAAAACAAAAAAAACAAAAGTCCCTAAACAGGCACTTCATTGTCCACTGATATATTAGGAGATCATTCCAAGCATGTCACTCTCCAAAATACAAAAATCTTTTGATAACATTTTCACACCTGCACCTGTGGCTTTAGTCTCTGAGGGGACAGGAAACAAGACGTTCACTGAGTCTTCAAGTCCATAGAGCAGGATTGCCATGAAACACACTAAGAATCACACCAAGGTGCTGCCACCTCGTGGCTCCAACTAGTAATGCAAAGCAGGAATAGGGGAAAAGCAAAGTTCTTTTTTAATGAAATAAGAGTCAAGTTTGTCTACTTACACATCTAAACTTTTTTATTTGTCTGTTATTCTGCTCCACTGCTTCAAAAGCAAACAAATTTCTCAAATGGACTGAAGATTTATTGACTGATTAGTTGTCTGACTGTATTATTTATCTTGAGTCTGTATTCTTGTTTTTTAGTTCCTGTTGTATGAATTTGAATTTCCCTTTGGGATTAATAAAGTTTATCTAATCTAATGTAATCTAATTTAACCTATAACCGAATCTTATTTGATATGATTAAAATCTCCGCACAAAAAATTGACTACTATTAACTACTGTTGTTACAGCAGAATTGAAGGATTCCTACCACATCCCAAAGAAGTCTGGTTAGACTGACTGACGCCTCAAAATTCTCCTTCCATGAAAGAGTGTGGAGGACTTCAGTGGACTGGCATCCCTTTCAAGCTGCCAAACTACACTCCTTCCCATGCCAGGCTCTACTGGTTCAGAAAATGAATGATTATTTTGGAAGAGTGTGAAGCTGCTCTATTAAATAAACACACAGAGATGCCTAAGCAATACTCGGCATGCAAACCACTTTTTGCTGTTGCGTGAGTCTTTGCAGTAAATTTATTATTTAGGCTATGGCTTCACAAACTGAACTTCATAAATTTCATATTTTCTTATGTTCTCACATTTGTTGTACTTATTTTTAGGGTTAGCTATATTTAATTTCTGTATAGCATACTACATGCTTTCTCTCATTTTGCATTTCAGAATGATAAAAAAGCATACATGCAAGATCTGTTAATTCATTTAAAAATAAAAGATTTTGGGAAGACATGGACTGGACCAATATGTTTCTCACATTGTTAGCTCATTATGATATCCAGCAATGAAATTAGACAGAAAGAAAGCAGGAACAATACGCCTGGGAAAATTGGTGGTCAGTCAGCTGTATTGCTAAAAAGTAACAGCCCCTAACAGTAACAGCTTCTTTTTTTTTGAGTCAGAAAAAAGAAACAGAAAAAGTGAAAGAGAGAAAGAGAGAGACGGAGAAATCACTTCAAAAACTCCTGACTTCATCTGGAAGATTGGTATGAAAACCCAAACCAGTGGAGAAGCCAACGTGGCATCTGAATTTCCATCCCAACATTCGACTTCACTTCCACCAAGCGAGTCGCTGATGTCTCAGCAAGTCAGCCGTGGCCACAGACATCACAATCAAATGGCAACCAATTCAAACCTACTTATTATTTCTCTTTTAATTTATTACTCCTCACTGCCTACAGCATTCTGCCTAAAACCTTTACACAGATACAACTGAAACACACTTTCAGTTTTTTTTTTTTTTTTATTGAGGAAACATCAAAAACAACACAGTGGGTTCTCAACATGACAAAACACATAAATCAGTGGTAATTCAACTGAAAATGTGTAATAAACATCTGCTGTTGTCTGTCTTCAAGAAGCAATAAAACACCTTAGGTATCAAATGTGTTACTCCATACAAATATGATCAGACTGTGTTACAAAGAGGCAGCTTTGTAAAATGAAAGCAGGATCTTCAGAATGTATTAAACCAAATGTCCCAACAGAAACAGAAAGCCATTTTGAATGTCCTTTTTTTCTCATATAATTAAAAATGATGTACTATAGTTTACCACAGAAATGACAAATTCTGGAGAGTAAGTAACCCAATCATGAGGAATTTTACATGAAATCAGAAGGAAAACAAAAGGAGAAAAAAAAAAGTGAATGGCCCTGCCGTCCTTGCATTTGTATTTCTTTAAAAGCGCAATAGAAAGCATCTGCTTGAATCAATAAGCAAGCGGCTTGGCCGTTATCTGTCAAAATATGCATAACACACACACAGATGTAGAGAGATGAAAAGATAAAAGGATTTGTGCTGTGTGGCATAGAAGAAAAATCGGTATATATTACCATACATTAAATATTTCCATTCACGAATAAAGTGTCCATTATTACTTTATGATATTACAGCACATATTTCAAAGTAGTTACTGTAGAAACACATTTTATTAGTCATATATTGTATTATAATAAATACATCTAATATGCACGCAAATACACCCAGCTTTCCTCACACATACAATACAATGTGTGTGCCTGCATATGTATACACAGCAGGACAAGAATCTCAGCAGAAATCTAATTTTGTTTATTTTGAAAAAAAAATCAGATGACTGTGAATGTCTAACACAAAAATTTACCAATATTTAAGGAAATTTTACAAAATGACATAAGTTTAAAAAGTTGAAAAATTAGATTAAAAACTAGCCTTGTGTGGCATTAGAGGATTGTGAATATCTAACACATAAATTCACCAACATTTAAGGAAGCTCTAAAAAATTTAAAAAACTTTCAGAAAATTAAAACAATTTTTAAAATGGGACCAAACAATTAATAATAATAATAATAATAATAATAATAAAACCAATAAAAAATAATAATAATATTACAACCATTCATTTTCAAATCCAATTCAGGGTTGTAAGGAACTGGAGCATATTATTATTGTTTTTATATTATTATTTGCTATTACTGTTATATTTTTTCTAGGTTTGTGGTCATATTATTAATACAATTACTATTATTATTATATGTTCCATGAATTATACTGCTGCTACAGGTTTCCTCTCCAGTGGGACTAGTAACAAATACCTTCATTATACTGTAAGATGTAATGGCAGTAAAGTTAACTGAATGTATCGGCCCCATGTGGATGTGACTGTGGTAGTATGCTCTGGGGGGCTTTCCAGACTTGGTTCTTATCTAGTGTCCAAAGCAGCTAAATTCAGAAAATGAATGGACTGATTACTATTCATATAAATATATGATGCAGTGCAAAAGATGGATATGGAAGGCACCGTATGTTTCTTCTATACACATTTGTTGAAAAAAAATTAAAAATAGGTGAACAAGCCAAATGTTTTTATTGTCCTTCACTGGGATTACAGGAAATGATAAAGTGTTTTTCTGTGGGTGAGGGCATGAATCAGTAGTAGGGACTAAACAGGCAATCATGTCTCTTATTGACTTATGTGCAAGTCTTTAGGCCATACTCTGTCTCAGATTCAAACTCCTCAGACATTTCTCATACCCCAAAACCTGTTAAACGTTTTCCTGCAATCAAATAATTTGCATTTATGTATGTATATACAGTATGGGAGTCATGTAATTATCCATTTATGCCTATTGTGGGGTAGGGTGCAGTATGTATATTGGTTCTTTTTGCATTGTACTTTTCTATAGTGAAACACAACCCTAAAATGCTTTTACAGCTACAGAGATGCAGGATAATTGTTTTTAAAAAATTTTTCCAGATGGAACACAGGGAAGATGAGTGACTTGTTCAGGATTACACAGTGAGCCAAAGGTGTGACCTGGACCACCAACCCTCAGGGTTTTTTATATTGCACTGCCATGGCCACCAGATCACACTAACTGAAGAATGCCTCGTGTAAGTTGTTATTTAATAATTATTAAATATTAATTGAAATTACACTTTTTTACATCAACTGGGAAATATGAGGTGAACTAAATGTGTTCACAGAGGAATATCAGCTCACACAAAGACATTTACGTGATCACACATTAATGGTACTTGTTAACAAGTTTACACTCTATTGGATGAGACAAAGACAGAACAGAAATGGTGTCTATCGATCTTAGATTGCTCCCCTAATTTTAGGTCTTAATGTCAGTTATAGTAATGAAATGAGGTACTAAGAAAGAGAAAGGATTTTTTTTTTGTCTCTGATGAGGATAAATACTTTAACTCATGCATGTGGCCAACTCTAAATATATAATTGCTACTAATATAAGGAAATTTCTAGAAATCATGCTGTCTTGTTTGGTCACTTGAGGTGAGGTAAACTACATTCACTCTGACTAAATTTATATATTTACACATACATGTGTAAATATTTATTTTGCTTTTACAAACAACAAGCATCACTATTTCTGAATATTAACAATGCACTTGTAAAAGTTTTCAATACACACTCGAGCAAAAATAAACATTTTTATCTAAATGGTGTCTGAGAACGCTTTCTAAAATTTTTTGTTCAGGTATTCTTTGAATTATTAAAATGGATTAACAAAAATAGCATTTTGTAATCCATATTAGACACATAATAAAAAAACTGAGCTGTGAAATTTATAAAATAAACAAAAAATTTCATCAACCAAAACTAAAAGCATTTCTTTTTCAGACAGCACACAAAACATTTGATACAGTTGTCCTTGAAGAGCAAATATTAGAGGACTTGGAAAAATCAGAAACTATTAAATGTTCCTAATATGAAAACACATAAATATTTTGACATCAAATCACAAAAGATAAGACCTTCTACAAATAAACCAAAAGTTCTAATCCAAATACAGCCACTTGATTCCTTTAATGTTTCTGTAATGTCATAAGATCTGATGTAAGTTTATGCATAAATTATCTGACAACCTATGAAGGTGTTAACTCAGAAATTCTCTAAATGAAATGATTCCATCAGTCATGGTGCTGAAAATAACACATTTCGCAACCAAATCAAACCACATAATATAAATTGATTTTAAAAAACACCAAAAAGAATGGAATATGACGCCATCAAGTAAATGTAAGGCGGCTTACTGGCCAAGTAAAGGCGCACTAGATGACATGGACCCAAAATGTCTGCCACCCCGCCCCCCACTGATTTCTGTACTTGTTTTTTTAGGTTACAGCGGCGCTGACCTCTTTTTCAACTCTACATTTTTATACGTAGTGCAGTATCGGAAATTTATTGGTTGAGCTACTGGGGTGATACAAGAAAGAAAATGGCAAGACCATCACATCAAGACAGCGGAATTTTGCTAAAGGCTGCTGTTCAAAAATATCTTCTTTTTCTTTAAATAAAACAAGTAAAAATCGACTTTACTGGGCATTGAAGCATCATGAAAAATATAAATTGGCTTTTGGTTTACAGGTCCTGAACGTTCCCAGCATATGGAAAGGAAACGCCTTGAAGAATCTCGACCACAGTAGTCAATGTCTTATAATCATACGAATGTGCACTTAATGCACTAAAACTCTGAATTTTTAATTCATTATTATAGCCATAAAATTCCATTACGTTTTCAAAATGAAAATTAGCACAGAATTTAGTCTCGATATAAATATTTTTGTGAAACACATTTAGCTCTAATGACGTTTAATGGCGACTATTTGGAGATTTACGAGGGTTGCTGCTTTTCAGTTAAAACTGATGGTCAGAAACCAGTGGGCAGACGGGAGAATGGATTTAGTCAGCTCTGATTCAGAGTATTTATATATAACTCACATCACACTGATGTCTGGCGTTTGGCAGCTCAGTCTGAGAATAAATCAGGAGTTCCTTTAGTTTATTAAACAGTGTACCTCTCACATAAATGCATCTCATGAATAGCACAAACGTAAACAAGGAAAGAGATACTCTAGACAACAGAAAGATTATATACCCAGGCTCTACCCGGAAAAGCCAAGTCTTTCACAAAACCTTCACACAACCAATCTGTATCAGTTTCAAGTTTTTCCTTTAATTGCATGAACTATTGTACAAACAAAAAAATTACGCATTATTAAATTTCTACCCTAGTATTGTCTATCAATCCGATAAAAAAAAAAAAAAATCAAACTACAAAAACCATGGACTTGTTACCTCAGAATGTATCATTTTAGGCTTGCGTGTGTGTTCTGCAATGAATAAAAAAAAAAAAAACACATTTTGGAACTCAAGTAGTGCCCACTTCAGGAGTGCCACGTCCATGGAATTTGTTCAGATATATGGAGCCTGGCGCAACCAGCAAATGGACAAACTGCCGAGTACAATGAGGATTGAACCTACAGGGCTGGGCCTTCACGTTAAATGGGCCACCTCCGGGAGTGAAAACATTTGAACTGAATTTGCAAAAGAATGTCCTTTGTTATTTGACTAGCCCCAAATTCAATTAGGATCCAATTTTACTTTTATTGTTTTATTTTTCCTTTTTTTTTGAGCTATTAGGCTACCAGGTTTAACTCATCGTTTATGAATGGGCCATATGATAAATTTACTACTTTCACACCAAGTGTCAAATCTTTATACTTCAAAGAGAAACCTGCGTGTTAGCTACTGAGCAGAGGCAAATGCCTTGATTTATGACCTTCACACCTTTAAGGGACTGTGACCTTTAACACAATAAATGGGCAGACCTTTTTTGTTTTTTTATTTCTTTTTTTACCTATGTAATGAAAGTGATTTGTATTGGTATAATAATGTGTTCCATGAAAATAAGTTTCACAAAATTCAGCACCAAATAAAAAATAAAACAGAGTCAGCCTTATAAGAGGCAATGGTGGGTATTCAAGCAAAAAAAAAATGCTTCACCTTATTTCTACTGTTTTATTTGAACTTTCCTCTTCATAGATAAATGTCCTCCATTCTATCAAAGGGACAGCCGTCAGTGCACATACAAAGAAACTCCTCGGCTGACAAAGAATCCCTCTTTCTCTCCCTCTCTCTTTCTCTAAATTTACAGACTGCTTACAATGGATTTGGACTGCATTGTATTCATTTTATGAGCTGACATCAAGTGATTAGAATATTCCAGCCAAAGACAACCAAGGTAAATAAATGGCTCAGCTCTCATACAAAGATTCATTACCATAGGTTTTGGCAGTGTAAAAAAATGAAAAGGTGAATGGAATCGCTTCTTAATTAGGTTGTTTTGAAAATATTAATTAAATCGCAGATAATCAGTCACATGCTTATGGAAGTGACGCGCAATCCAAACAACTCCTCTCACTATAACATGTCTCAGTGGAAAAGCTTTGGTAAATGCTATATTTTTCTGTCCCATCTTCACCTCCAAAGATCTTACAAAAACAAAAATGACTGGCAAACAACAAAAGCATAAGCAAGTCCCCAGACATGCCATGCTTTGCAACGTATTCACACACACCAATGGTAAGAATTAACATACAGTATTGAGAAGGGTTCAGAAAGTGGCATTTTGGCCTAGTCAGTAGTCCAAAGGCCAGACTTTGAGGTGCAGCAGTCAGCTCTGCCACAGACAACAGAAAGGGGCACAAACATGGCATTAAAAGGTGCAACTAGCTAGTTACAAATCTAATTTCTGTTGACACTTACTAATATCAAGAGCCAAAAGGCTGGCATAAGAAATGTAAGTCTGCTGAAAATAAATGAATTGTCACCCAACCCAAATATATAAAATTAATTTAACCTGTTGCCGTTTGTTATTATTAGCATTATTATTAATTTTTATATTTATAATAATAATAATAATGAGGGGTAATGGAATTGCTTATTATTATTATTATTAAGACCCTCGTCAGTAATCACACCACTCATCAGAATATTGGAGCGACCTGTCAGATGATGCCTCCGTACTCTTTGTCTTTCTCATCTTTAGTTCAATGTTCAAAAAATCACGCTTTAAATATTCATTTCAAAACCACACTAGTTGATATTTGGGTAGCTCGTCCTAAACTGTTTCACGTGTGATTAAATCCACGCGTTCAAGGTTGTATTCTGGCGTAAGGATTTCGTCGTAAACTCAATCTGACAGACAAAGACTTTAACTTGGAAAATTATTGTTGGCAATTACGGTACGACACACCGCCCATGAACGATCCACTGCAAATGGTAAAGCGCAACACCGTACAACTAGCGAAGAGCCCCAACCCCCCACCCCCTCCCAAAATACAGTCGGACTTTGCCCAATCTATCGCTTCATAAATGAAATTCATGCATTCGATTTCCACGCTCTTGCCCAGGAACTCGGCTTCACTGAAATCTCTCTCGTGGAAATCCAGAGCCACTATCGAGAGCCTGTGGATATCAATTGGGGATCCACGCGCCTACAAATAAAAAGCGAAAAGACAGGTTTTGCTTTTTTCAATACCAATACGATTAAAGACACATCATTATTGGACAATTGAACGTAATCTCATATATATAAATATATATGTGCTATATATTACAGCATATGGAGGCACACGTGTGGGTTTAGCTGCAGAACAGAGGCTGTTAAAAACAAGGTTTATTCAGTCTAATAATAAAAATGGGCATGTTTCATTCAGCGAAAATAGCTGGAAAAGTAAACGTTGTACAATATCACTATGAAAGTGACAACTGCTATATCGAAAGAATGTCTTTCTTACTGGATAATAATTATTTTATAAAATTTGTTTGTTTTTGCGACAAATCACAAAAGGTGTAGAATCCCTGCAGCAAGCTCACTAAGAGCATATAATTGACATAAAGAGCTAGGCGCGATTTTCCAGCACACAATACAGACGAATCCCCAGCGTCGCAACTAGGAATGGACAGGGCACGCTGGAGGGATGCTCTGCGTCGGCGAACACCTTTCCAGCAGCGACATTCCAAGCTGTACATGCTGCGCGCGGTTAAATGCGTCTGTCACACACACGTACAAAGCTCGCACACTGCACATTTTTGAGTGGCTTTACGGAGACAATGAACCTCACTTACCTTCCACTGCCCATACCGTCGGTACTATCCAAAAAATCCACAAGATATCCATTATTGCGATGGATTTCTCAGCAGAAAAAATATATTCAAAAGCCCAGGCATTCAATGATAATACGTCCGAAAAGCCATTGAAAGCGGTAGCTGAGCTGCAAACACACAATCCTTTACTGAGAACAGAATGAACCAGATCCCATGAAACAGAACAAAAATCTAAGCGAAGTTTGGAAGATACCAAAAGGTGAAAGTCTCGGGGGGCGTCGCCGCTCCTGTCAAGCTTATTTCTTTCTAACAAAATTCATAATGCACACACCCTATTAAAAATTATTCTCTAAAAGTAAAAAACATTATATATTAATGTTAGAAAACATTTCAAAGGTCGCTTTTTAGATTCGCTCACGCTTCACTTCTGCGTCAACCCCCTAGTTCAGAATTTTTTATTCTTCTATCAATCAAGCACATAAAGCCGTGAATTTTTTCTTTCGTTCTCTTTTTTCTGAACTAATCCTTGCTTTTACATAGAAGACGGTTATATTGTCGTTATTTGTATTTATTTATTTTATAAATCATCCTAAATAGCGCTATTAACGTATAGCGACTGTGTTTAATATTCTTATCTATGTGACAAATATTGAAATTATCCAACAAATCACTTCTAAAACAAGTGTGCCAAAAAAAAAAACTTTAAAGAATATAACACTCAGGTTTTTCCATATTAACAATAAATTATTTGATTCTGCTTTTTCTAATGAACGTCCTAAAATAGCAAACCGCCTAAAAGTGTAATGTGGAATATTTTTGTGTTCAGAAATTCAAAAATGTTTTCCTAGCATAGAAAGATAAACACTACATTGTGTTTTTGCAATACATTTTATTTAGATAGATAGATAGATAGATAGATAGATAGATAGATAGATAGATAGATAGATAGATAGATAGATATGTTTACATGCATATCTAAATCGGTTTAATATATAGAACTAATACATTTTATATGTATGTATTATTTGCATACATACATATTGTTTTTTAAAGTGTGTATTTTTACTTTTCATCTCTGATATTATGGCTTTGTTTTTATCAGAATGCGCTAAAATGATTTTGTATTTGTATATATTGGTGCTCAGAAAGATTAAGTGATCGAGGTGAGAGATGGACTTCTACACTTACAGCAGGGGTTCTTAACCTGAGGTCCATGGACCCCTGTATGAGTTTCAGGGGGTCCGTGAAGGTCAGATAAAAATTAACATTTATATTCACTTTACAGCCCGATACTGTTGATTTAGAGTAGATGTAGTAGTAGTAGTAGTAGTAGTAATGGTAGTAGAAAACATAGTGGTAGTAGATCTCTTTTAATTTGCACAAAAGTATTTCATTTCATAATTATAATGAGTGGCCATTACTTTTTGCATAAAAAGGAGTGTTTTTTTTAGATTGTTTGCTTTAAAGTTTAATAATACTTTGTGTGTATATGTATGAGACCATCAATTCTCGATAAATAACATTATATTCATTGCATGCAAAGTTGTGCTTATGTGAATACTCCTGGGGAAGGTGGTCCTATAGCTTCCATCGGATGCTTAAAGTGGTCCGTAACTCAAAAAAGGTTAAGAATCATTGACTTAAAGGCTCCACTTCAATTTGTTGGCCACTGCACCATAGTGCAAATATGTGTGTATGACTGTGTGAATGAATAGCAATGTTTTTATTGCAGGCACACATTGCGTTTGTTTGAAAATGAACGTGTAAGCGTTTTTTTATTATTTCGTTCTATTGCACGTCCTTATCTCGCCATTATTTAAGTACTGAGCAGTTTTTATTCACTTTTCATGGAGTGCACGATATATAGACAGATGAAGACAGCACATTATTTATTTTGAAAACTACTTGCGCTTTTTTCCTAGTACCACCAATCGCATGATTTAGATATGTTTCGGAGTATGAATTAAGAATGCAATAAACATTTAAAGTAAAAAGTGAAATTATGAACAGCACAATGGACAAAAGGCAGGGATTCTCAATTTTTGTCCGTGCAGATGGATTTTGGGACCGCTATACAGATCGTAAATATTTTTCTCACAAGGGCCTGATAAATATTTATTTTCAATTCATGGACGTGTTTATTTCTTGTAGCATTCCAGGTTAAATGTTTATCAACGTAAGGCCATAGATGACTTCGGTTAAAATTAAATATGAATACATGATTCAGTTTTGAGGAAAAGAGAAAAATTAAATATGCAATAAAACAAATATATAAGTTAATAATAAAATAAAAGGGGAGCTTCGTCCATATTCACTGGTACTGCTTCCCGTTTGGTGTCGCAGGCTGTACATGATAAAATAATGACATATCTTTTAGGATTTCACATGTACGGTATTATGTTTTATGGACTGCTCGTTGTTTTCTCATTGGCGTTTGGGATTTTATGACTGATCTTTCACCACAAAGCGTTTCCATCTGTTATTTACTGTTCCTCCAACTCTTGTTGCTTTATACAGCTCGACACATGGAAATTGGAAGTGAAATGGGGTGCATGTAATAAAGTTATACTTTTAATCACATTTCCTGCACGCTTCTGATTTAATCCAAAACACACGTGTGCACGTCTGCCATATCTGAATTTATAATAAGTAGGATTTGATATCACAGAGAAAACGTTTTGAAACTGAAATTTCCATAATCAGATCCTGCGAGGTCTCAGCTCGCATCGTTCTCCGTGTACTGAGCTTGGATTGCTCGCCAAGGGTTTTTATGTCTGCCTGTAGTTCAAGTTACACTGACCGTGTCGCAATTGTAAGAAACCTTTGCTTTAGGTGTACCCCTCACTTAAAATATCCTGCGCCCGTTCACTGAGCTCTGTATGACACAGAACATTTGTCACCGATAAAGAACTTGTCCTGGTTTAACTGAATACAGACTTAAGAGAAACATTAATGGGCAAATGGAAAATATTAATCAAAGACATAATAATATATAACCCTATAAGAAAACCTTCCAGGAATCTATAACGGGCTTTTATGAGTATTATAAACATGAAGATAAAACTCATACGCCTCCCAAAGGAACATACGTAACCACTAAATATTCCATCTTTATTACAGCAATAGCGGGCTATTGATGTTTTCTGAATTACATCCAGTATTCATTAACGCTTAAAACCACCAGTAACTGTATTAATAAGACTGTTATTAGCCGCGAGTGGAGCGCTTCTTCTCTTTAAAAAGACCTCGACAGCATTTGCAGCAGCACTCTCCTTACTCTGACTTTTGTTAATGTACTGTATACCATTTTAAAGCATATATTAGCGAGTCCACATTTAACGCCTATTAAATGCGCGCTCACCAGACTTGTATGCTGAAAGAAAAGATTGGGAAACATTCTGCTGAAACGAGCCAGTGAGCTACTTGGACGAGCGAATGAACAGCGAATGTTTACGGTGCGGCGCGTTAAAATTCACGGTGGCGTTTCACCCGCACAAGATCCGAAACTCTAAGAGTCAATTAGAATACTTCTAGTATTACAACCAATAATAGTACTTGAAAGTAATAATAATAGGGCTGATGCTGCTGTTAGTGTACTTTTCAAAACATTTTCGGCAAATAATCCCTGATAATTTAATGTAACGTTTAATAATCTCTAATGATTTTCATCGGATTTGGAGGCGACTAATCTGCATTTGTCATGTTATTGTCACTTAATTGGGCTGTGTTATGTCATTAAGTTTTGTTTCTAAACCAATAAAAAAAACTTTAAAAATTATTTCTATTTTGCAGTAAGATTTTAAAAGTATTTCTCTTCATACCAAAAGAATTACCAAAGGATAAAAAACACTAGGAGTTACTCTGATTAAATTACAAGTCGCTGTTGCCGCGGTGTATTCTGTCAGCCGTCATACCTGTCAATGCTGTCAAAGCCTAAAAGGTAAATTAAAAACAAATGTTTGCCAGCCAGGCATCGAGAATCCTTCCGGACGGTTCCTGAAAGCGTGGTGGGTCTCACTGGTGTGTTACCAAATAAACTAAAACAATAAAACGCCTTCCGTACTCGTTTACTATTAACTCGAAAAAGTATCCTGTTTTTCACCTCGGCAGTTACGTAATACACACGAAGAGGAGGAGGAGAAGAATCTCGTTTCCATATCTTAAAGATGACCTCGCATCTCATTAAAAGTCTACGAGGTCAAGACATTCTCTTCGATTCTCTTCTAAAGAAACATTTTTTGGACCTTGAGCAGTTTGACTCAAATCGGTAAGATTGCGGTGTCAAAATAATAATAACAACAACAACAATAATAATAATAATAACAATAACAATAAATAACCAGAATCTACAAAGCGTCACTGGTGTCATAAAAGTTCTGCCATTCAAAATTGAATTTTTCTGTCGGAATTTTTCAAACAAATCTTACATGATTTTACTTGCATTTTTAAAAACAAACCTGTTTGTTGTTTTTGTTCCAAACAATACACTTATAAAAACAGTACTGTGCGCATTCATATTGATATACATAATGATTTAATTTCTACAACTTTGTGAAAAAATACAGTATGTATAGTAATGTTTTATATAGGATAAAAATAAAATAATTGTAAATTATAAAACTATAATTTTTCAAAATAGGAGCCCAATCAAAAATTTTAACTGATTTCGAAATTATCTGGACTCATGGTGAAACATAATAGGCAACGACAGTACAGTAAATATGTTGTACACTAAGATTTGATATTGTTTTTTCATTTTTCCATTTTTCAAAAATGTTTTCCTGCAGTTTTTAAAATGAATATATGAAAAATATATTTAATTATAAAGTATATATTTAAAAAGCTGTAATTGGGTAAACTAATACTGTTCAGTATGCGACGATTTCATACGAATTATTTCGAATCATCTAACTGATACATTAAATTTACACATGTCTTGGTGTAATTATAGTTTGATGCACTTGCAATGTTTACAGTTGAAGCTTTAAAAATTTCATTGTACTGCTACAGTGACAATAAAGGCTTCCATCCTTCCTAACTGTAAAATTTTTTCGATGAAATAAAAACATCAGATATGATTTATAAAATGTCTTTATTATATTTCTTGCAGCTCAGGTATCAAACGGCAACTCATCTCGCCCCCACACCCCTCGCTCGGCCGTACAAAATGACTTTTCCATTCAAAGTTTGCCTTTACATATTTTCTGTTTCCCAGCAGCTGTGAGATTTAGATATATCATCTATCTGAAAATCACTGTTTGTTTTGGACTGAGTGTTTCAACGAGAGTCCCAGTATGTTCGTTACTGCAGAATTTGAATATTGTAATTGCTTTAAGACGGTCAAAGAGGGAGCTATCAGAACTAACAAAGTTGTGGTTTCCACCCTTGCGCTTATGCTACAATGCCTGCCCATTTCATATAGTGCCATTCCAAACGACACAATAAGTCAGTCAGAATCAGATCCATACCGTTAAAATGAAGCGCAGACTAATGAGCGGACGAAACTGAGCAGACTGCCACAGAAATCCACAGATGCCATTTTAACTGTGACACAATTAGTGTGAAGGACACAAATCCTAACTGTCCTAAACTGCTTTATTCTGACACGACCGATGCCGCAGCCATCAAGTTTTCTGAAATAATCATAAGAAAAAATGCAGCAGTACCTCTCTAAATTATGTCGTGCAAAAGAAAATTACACAATCATTGATCAAAAATATAAAAAAAACGACTTTCTTTTGCAGTTGTTTGTTTTAGTGCTCTTTCAAACAGTGTTTAATTTAACTATACAGTAGACAGTTAAGATATGGAGGTGTAGTTGTTTCCTGCAGCCACCAGATGTCAGTGTTTTCAGTTCATAGTGTAACATTGTCAAATCCGATTAATCCAAATAATGGAAGATGCGCCTGCGATCTCAACTGTATTTAAAATACGTTTTTGGTATGTGTGTGTGTGTATGCGTGTGTTTAATTTGAAGCGAACGTATTGTATTAGAGAGATATTATTACTAGGTTTACGCCGTTATCCAAGGCGACTTACAAAATTTCAGATTCAAATTAAATTTCCCTTTTTTATCTGTTGGAGCCCATACATTAAAAGTGATTTGCTCATGGTCGCACAGTAGCAGGATTTGAATCCACAACCTCAAAGTTTGAAGTTCAAATTGTCGACCACTACACCACATTACCTAGATAGACAGATAGATATACAGTATAGATACAGTATATATGAAATGCTCTATATGATAGATAGATAGATAGATAGATAGATAGATAGATAGATAGATAGATAGATAGATAGATATGAAAGACACTGTATAGATAGATAGATAGATAGATAGATAGATAGATAGATAGATAGATAGATAGATAGATAGATAGATAGATAGATAGATAGATAGATAGACCAGTAGGGCACGTTGCAGCATCCCAAACCCCTGTCACAACCACTATGACACAAGTCCTGGTATAATAAAAAGGCTTATTTGTATTATTATTATTATTATTATTAATATTATTATTGTATTAGAGAGATATTATTACTAGGTTTACGCCGTTATCCAAGGCGACTTACAAAATTTCAGAGTCAAATTAAATTTCCCTTTTTTATCTGTTGGAGCCCATACATTAAAAGTGATTTGCTCATGGTCGCACAGTAGCAGGATTTGAATCCACAACCTCAAAGTTTGAAGTTCAAATTGTCGACCACTACACCACATTACCTAGATAGACAGATAGATATATAGATACCGTATATATGAAATGCTCTATATAATAGATAGATAGATAGATAGATAGATAGATAGATAGATAGATAGATAGATAGATAGATAGATAGATAGATAGATAGATAGATAGATAGATAGATAGATAGATAGATAGATAGATAGATAGACCAGTAGGGCACGTTGCAGCATCCCAAACCCCTGTCACAACTACTATGACACAAGTCCTGGTATAATAAAAAGGCTTATTTACACCTAATACCAGACAAAAACTTTGCAAGTCACAACAATATTTGCTTTCTTCTCCTTCCACTTCTCCAGGCAAGCTTTGTCTTCTTACTACCTGACTCTGACTAGGCTGGATGGGATTGAGCAGTTTCTTTTATCTATGAATTGGGAATACTAGCATGTTGGAAGCACTCCTGGGTTGAACGGAAGTCCCTGAAAGTAGGAACTGTGAATCCCGGGAGCTCTCCTTGATCGCCCTCACGGAGTCCTTCATGTCACAGCCAATGCTTCAGTTGTCTGAGTGTTAATCCAACCCAGGGATGCTCCCATATTGAGGAAGAAAATATTTAGGAGTGCTCATTTTACCCAGATCTTCCATAGCACTGGCCTACCAGCCAGGTAAAAATCCTTGTGCAATCTTGGCTGGGATGTCAGTCCATGTGTGCTGTCCATTACAATAAATAGATAGATATAGAAACCCATAACAGGCAGGCAGATGTGACAAGCAGCACATAATAGAAAAGAGCATTGGCCTGTCAGGAATATTTTATTTCTTTTATTGTTTCCTTGTTAGCTGGACTTTAAGATATTAGCTGCACCGTTTATTTCAGAGAAAAACATTTGTTGCTGTCACTATATGCAGTGCAGTTGATATATGTAATTTACAGGCAGCCATGAAGATTCTCGTTTTCTCAACTATGTATTTAAAATAGTTTTTTTAGTCTAAGTATATGTATGTGTGTATTTAACTTAAAGTGGGTTTATTATATTAGATAGATAGATAGATAGATAGATAGATAGATAGATAGATAGATAGATAGATAGATAGATAGATAGATAGATAGATAGATAGATAGATAGATAGATAGATAGATAGATAGATAGATAGATAGATAGATAGATAGATAGATAGATATGAAAGTGCTTTATTTGTCTCAAGGGGAAATTTATCTTTCACAGTAGCTCAAGAAATATAGAATTGTATAACAATCAGCAACACCAACCCCTCCAAAACACACACAAGCATTATTGTAGTCCTTTTAAATTAGAATTTGTCAATGGTAAAATAGAAGTCTAGATTTGAATGAAGAGTATATTCAGTTTATCTTAATGTCACAGTGATAATAAGATATCTGCAATCTGGATACAATGGCAAGATGGAGCAGAAGGCAGTTGAACAGGTGGCTTGATGTTCAAATATTTATATTTTTATAATTTCTTTCTGTGCTGCAGTGCTTAAAATGCTGCTTCACAGTTCTAGGGACATGGATTTGACTTCTTACTCAGTCTATGTGCAGAGTTGTCACTTTGTCTGTGACTGCACCCCATTTCTTCCCAGGATCCACATTTCTACTTCTTCCAAAGAAATGCCCAATTAGACTGACTGATATCTCTAAACTGCAAGTGTGAGCATGTGTATTAAATTGAATAGATGGTAACCCATCTGGGTTTAGTTCAGTTATTGCACTTGATGCTGGGATAGCAGCTCTGGTTCTCAGCTATGTTGTAATGTTCAAGATGGTTTCAGAAAATGTATGTTTGTTTTAATGGATTTCTTCTTTAAACAAGCAAGGAGGATGAAATAACCATCGGGGGAAATGGCATTTCTGAAATACTAAGCTAACATTGTTATGTAAAGAGATTGGCTATGCCTATCCATCCATCCATCCATTTATTTGTTAACCCACCAGTGCAGACTGTCCACATTATCTTATAGAAAAAGTAATTCATCAGTCCAGACTACCTTCTTCCATTGCTCCATAGTTCAGTTTTGATGCTCACATGCCCATTGTAAGGCAGTCTTGGTCATGGACAGGGGTCAGTATGATCATTCTGACTGATCTGTGGCTACACAGCCCCATATGCAGCATGGTGTGAGACACTGTGTGGTCTAAGCCCTTTCTTTCACGGCCAGCATAAGGTTTTTAATCAATTTGTGCTACAGTAGCTCTGCTGTGGGATCAGACCACAAACATTATCCTTAACTCCACACACTCATAAATGAGCTTTGGGTGCCATGACCCTGTCACCGGTTTACCGGTTGTCCTTCTTTGGACCACTTTTGGTAGGTAGTAACCACTGCATACTGGGAACACCCCACAAGACCTGCCATTTTGGAGATGCTCTGTCCCAGTCGTCTAGCCATCACAATTCATCATCTTCAAGAACTGACTGTCCACTTGCTGCCTAATACCGTATATACTCGCAGATAAGTTCTCCCGTGGATAAGTCGGGACTTGATTTTACAGTATAATTTCTGGTATTTTATAATGTCAGTTCTATAAGTCGAATGCGGAAAACTTCACGCTATTGGTCCAAGAGATAATGAAATGCTAATGCTCACCTGAGAAAGTAATCACCGAACTCCCTATTTTTCTATGTGGGTGCGGCAATGCGCTTATTCAGTGTATGCTCTAAACTGTCTCTCTCTCTATTGTGCCTACGTGACCACACGGTAATACCCGAACTATTCCGAAGTGACATTTGCACTGATTTATGTTTTTTCTATCTCACACCCTCATACACGTTTATTGTAAGAGCATCCCTTATCTACGACGGAGTGTTCAATCAGAAGAAAATATGGAGCTGGTTTTAAATTAAACATCACTGAAGTAGCAAAAGAAATTAGTAACTGTGCTGCTGGACAAAAAAGAAATATTTGATATATAGTAGTCTACCCCGCAGGATACTGAGAGGTCAAGAAACCTGAACTTAGCCTGTGTTATTGTGTGCATCAAGAGTCCTTTTAAAACAGGGGTGTCGAACTCCAGGCCTGGAGGGCTGCAGTGGCTGCAGGTTTTTATTCTAACCCTTTTCCTAATCACTGATCAGTTTTCACTGCTAATTAACTCATTTTCCCATCATTTTAATAGCCCTGTTTTTAAGGATTCAGTCCTCTGAATTTATTCCTTTCTTTATTAAATGTGAGCCAAACTGGAAAATCTGGTTTCACTAATTGCTACCATATGAATGTCTTATTAATTAATTTTAATCTGTTGTGAAAGTGGTCTTGTTTGATTTCTTTTTGGTTATTTATATACAGGCATGTGTTTTATTTTACCTCTTTTATTATTTCTTTGTCTAGAATTGGATTTTAAATCTGAAATGTGTTTCTTTCTTTCTGAGCTATTTTAAACTCTCCATTTTCTCCCCCAGATTATTAATATTCCATACTTTGCTTCATTCTTGTCTTTATAACAATAGTAAGGCAATTAAATTGCTTTTACCAAGTTCTCTTAGATGCCTGAGACCAACGAGTCCTGAAGAATTTCTTTTGCCAGATTTGATCAAACATTCAGCATCAATACATTTTTATTAATATTGTATGATATACAGTAAAATTATGACATTTAGGATACTTGCCTATTTTAAGGGTATTTTTAGGCTTATGCAAAATCACACAAAATGAACAGCATTTCAGAATATAAGTTTCTCAAAATAATTAATCAAAGCTTTTCAGACAATTTGTTTAATCAGAACAGGTTTCTTTTTCTGTGAGTGCCAGTTTTAGCTCCATGAGCATCCCTCTTGAGCTTCTCTGTCTTCCTTTGATGTTTTCAGTGTGGCTTTTTACCATCAGCATTCAACTTTATGCTCATCTGGGGAGGTGGTGGTACTTAAGAAAGATTATTAAAAAATGTCAATTCACAAACTCTTAACATTTATATCTCCCCATCAATGTCTAATGCTGATCATCTACGTATGTGACACTAGCCTTATTTGAGAATGGTATCTTGGGGACCATGAATTTCCACGGTTACATCATACATCTGTTTGGTGTACTTGGACACTTCATAAGTGATGTAACCTGGGGTCATTGGGTTTTTTGGGTTTTTCAACATCAGATACTCTCGCCCAGGTGATCCACCCAGGAGTGATCAGTTTCTGGCTAGTGGCCAACTAGCAAGTGACCACAGTCCACTTCTCCTCATCTGGAGGCTTTTTCTGCTAAGCAAGTGATTGTTCAGATGGCTTTATTCTTGCGCACGCCTGGGATACCCTTACATAATGACAAGGCTGTAAAGTCTCTGCAGCCCACCTCCAATGGAATACACCATTTCACCCACTCCTATCTGTAGCACGCTTCCTTTAGCCCTAAATACTTCCTCCATCCTCTCCTCCCAAGCACAACCACCTGCTTGGATGTTTTCTGAGAATAAGATGATGCCAGGCCTCAGGTGGTCTCTGTGATATTGTCTGTGAATCAAAGCTGCTGTCCCAGGTCTGCCTTCAACTGCCATTCAGGACCTGCTCCCAAGAGCCCACTTCTGCTTCTGACTAAGATTTGGGATTCTTTCCAGCTCTGACAAAGGCAACCCTTCTCTTCACTGGTCCGAGGCACTGGTTTTTAGCACTATAGACATCTCTTGCAATTACCTGAGACCTCATCCAGTGCTTTTGGGTGACTGCTTAAGATGTGCTTCAGTGTTCCTCTTCTCTGGCACAAGGGACATGCTGGATAGTGAACCTTACCTCAGCAGAAGAGGTTAGATGAATTTAAGAGGATGTCATAGAAAGATTGTATCAGGAACTTGATATAGATGGGCTTGAGCCAGGAAATGTTATCCTATTTTGTCAATGTGCCTGGCTGCTACATTCCCACCATTTGACTTTCTCTCAGCACCTCCACCATTGCTCTCACTTCCCCTACTGTCAGTTATTGTAGAATGTATACTGAACTTTCCACAGACAATTGCATACTTCCATAATAAGATACAGGAGACAAATCATGGATAGGGAAGATCTGTTGTAAGGTTCAAATTAGTACTGCACATTTTTCATTACCTTTTAATTTCTGCATCTTGTAATATTTGAATTGTGATGATAATACCCTGTTCTATTTCCTCCTGGTATACGGCCTCTGTTTAAGGTTACTCTCTTACTTGTGTTACTGCCGCTGAGAACATTAACAGAAATGTGCAAATAGTCTTAATCCACCCAAGGAAATTAGATTTAAAGCTCATAATCTGGGCACTAAGTGGCTATTTGCTCACAAAAACAGTACCAAACATTAGAGTAAATGCAAATAAACATCGACTCAGTAAAATGCGACAGTCATGTCTTGTATATTTAAAACAAGTCAGTATTGTGCATCCTTTGGTAAACTCTTTCAAGCTTCTTAAAGGACTTGCCATCACTCTGTTTTGACGGAAGCTGTTTTTTTCTTTTCTTTTCTTCATTTTTCTGTCCCAGTGATCCCTCACAGCTTCAGATATATTGATGTCAGGTATTTAGGTGGTCAGTCTTACCCTGTTAGACTGCTGCCTTTCCCTCTAAGTAAGTCCTATTTGTGTTTGTAGTGTTTTTGGTTATTACAGTGCTGAACGTCCTTCCAAATGAACAGCATGATCAATCAAAATCAATTTACATTTCTGAGGACTTATCATTACAGCAAATTTCAACATATCCAAGACACGGCTGGCTGCAACACCCCCCCTCAACAATGTCAGAGCTGACACCGTGTTTCTCAGAACTCTTCTTGTGTCATGCGTTTTTGTAAACCACAAATTTTTAACTTCTGCTCTTAGTTCCAAAAGAACAGCTGTTTGGTTTATCCATAAACAACAGTCAGAATTTTCCTCTTTTCAGATTGAACATTGATGCCACCCTCTTGTCCATCATGCAAAACTCCAATTGTAAATCCCTCAGCTAGGGGTCTGTGAGTATGCCCACATCCATACAGCAAATTTCTCACATTAGAACTCCAAAGCAGGAGAGAAACCCCCGTGATTAAAAAGTTTAGTCCAAGTACCCAAGCTATGTATAGTGGTATAGATGATACCAACTGCTTTATATCTCTGTGTACTTTTCTACCTGCTGCCCCAGCTCAGGCCCCTTCAGTGTTAGAGAGATAATGTTCCAAGTTTCCAAAGGGAGTCTTCATTTCCAGGTTCTAGACCATCTAAGTTTTTCCTACTGTGAACCACCAGGGGGTGCACAGGTCCCCAAACAACCAACACGACAGATACAGACACAAATGCAGCAACACACACATTTTTCAGCTGTGGGAAATGTCTTTGTCTTGTTTCCCACCTATGCAGCACAGTACAAAAGCACAATGTACAATGTGGCACTTTTCTCTCTTCTCTGTCAGTCTTTTCACCTCCATTCCTCTACAGGCAAGCTTTGTTCCTCTTCTGCCCGATTCTGGCTCCCGGAGTAGTGGCAGTTGGTTCCTTTTATAGGGCAGCCAGAAGTGCTCCTGGTGTCTGACGACCTACTTTCGGCAGCACTTCTGGTTGTGGAGGAAGTGCTGCCAGACAAGGCTCAACAGTACCTGCAGAAACCCCATGGTGGGGGACCCAACAGGGCTTCACCGAACTCCAACTCCCATGGAGCCCTGTGGGAGTCTGAGGCACTGCTGCAACCCAGGGGGGCTGCCATCTATCACTCTGAGGGAGGTATGGCTATGGAAGTGTTATCTACCCTGGTTCTTCCAGAATAGAGGCGTCCTGGCTGGATAAGGGACCCGGACGTTCCTCACATTACCTATTCCTGCCACCGCACCCGACCCTCACCTTTTGTCTTAGAGGTGGTGAGCCTGCAAGGCAACTCCATATCGCTATTTCAGGATCAGCCCCCTCACCTATGGTCCTAAGTAATGAGTTGTCACACACGTGTGATTAGGAGACAACTAAAGGACCTGAATAATGGTAATTGCACTAACTGTCTTTCTCAATCCCTTGCAGACCATTCTCGGGAAATCCCGCCAGGTTCTGGTGCCTCCGATGATGTCACTTCTGGTTCCAGGACCTCCAATGACATCACTTCTGGTTCCAGCACTGCCAATGACGTCATTTCCAGTGCTGGCAAATAAAGACGCCATCTTAAGTGTCAAGTTCACTTCAGTTGTGGACTCCGATCTGTAAAGATCTGTGAAAAATCGGAACCTTTTGCAGCCAGGACATAATATACGGGTGGCTGTCCCAAACCTTCTTGATGTCTTGTGTGCTCTTTGTGACAGGGTAATGACTAAAAGAATGAGATCATGAGAACAAGTGGCAGAAATTAAGTTTCTTCACAGGGCTGCTGTTTCCACACATATAGGAAAATTCTGGTATGGTCCCACCAGACTTTTTATGCCCCAAACGCCACTTTTTTATATTAGAGCCTACAATTTAATTTACAACTAACATGGATGCTATTGTTGTACAACGGTCTGGTTTAATTCCTGACTTGTAGCAATTTAACATATTATCTACTGTATTTGTAGATAGAAAAGAAAATATCAAGGTATTTATCATTTGTTCATTGCATTTACTGAGGCAAGAATATTTTGAAATTGGTTAATAATTATTTAAGTTGTTATGGTTTCTAATGTGTTTTTATGCATTTTGATGAGTTACATTTATATGGATCTTGACTGGTATTCCTGTTATTGGTAATTTCCAGTAGAATGTTCGGGGGTGAGATTTTAAAGAGGAAAAAGAAAGTTCTTCTAAGGGGGCTTGGCACACCTTTTACAGTTATTACGAAGTAGTTAAGCATCACTTCTCAACGTCTGTGTTTTCAATCGATTTTATAGTGTCTTTGGAAGGTGAGGCAGGAGTGAACAAGAGTGGAGATTGCAAGCACAGTAAACAGAGGCCTAGTGGTTAAGGCTTTGGACTTCAGATCTTGAGGTTGTGGATTCCAATCCTGCTACTGACACTTTGTGACCATGAAGTAGTCATTTGTCCTCCAATTGGAAAACCAAAAGAAATGGAGCCAAATGAATCATAAATAATGTAAGTTGCCTTGGATAAATGAGTCAGGTGAATAAGTAAATATAAAATATATGGTAAAAGATGATCTGCTGTGACAACCCATAACAGGAGCAGCCGAAAAAAGAAGAAAATTGAGACAGTCGAAGCCAGTAAACTAGCCCATCACATTTGCTTATTAAAAACACTGCTAATAAAGTTACTCTCTTTTGGCAGGCTGAGTGAAATTCAACATATAAATGAGCAGAGCACAAGGAATTGTTATGAATTATGGAAATAAAAACTGCCCCTGTTTTAGTTAGACACACTATCCGCATGTCAATAGTTCTAAAGTGGTGCACACAGCAGTTCCAAATGGCATTCACTAAATGACATCTGATCCAGAAGTGAGAACCTACAACCTGAAGGCCTGAAGAGCAGATGCAGGGTTAGTTGGATCTGCTTCTAACTCTTGTGTCTGCAGCAGATATGCAATTGGTTAGCTGTTCACAAAGCATATCTCACTGTGTACACTTCAGTGCAATTATCATTACATCTCACAACAATCCACATTCTGACATCCTGCTGCAGCTGAACATGTTTAACTTGGGAAAAGAAATCAGAGAATGAAGGAGCACATTTGAATGTTGTCACATTGTGCGGATATTGCTTATTCTGCAAACTCACTGTACTTTTCATCTGACAGCATCCCTCTCTCTCTCTCTCTCTCTCTCAGTCCCTCGTTGTATTTTTGGGGTGAAGATCAGGCCAACTTACACTGAAAACATCTGCTTCCTTTTTTGTTTGTAGAGCCGTCCTTTGCCATGTCAAAGGCGGAGGGAGAAATTCCATTTCTTCATTCCGCTTCCTGTCTTTTACCATATGAAACAAATCTCAAAAATGTTTTTCAGGTTTCCCTCTTTGTCTCTTAATCACTTACTGTGCCTGCAGTTCCAACCACTGATAAACGTCCACTGAAATCATCTCATAAGTGGCTCGCAGGAAAGCGTGACTACCCTTCATTTAATCACGGACAGCCCACTTTTTCCATTGGTGTCAAGAGAAAAGTGCCTTTTGGAGAATGTATTTGCCATGACAAATGGGGATAAGTGCTCCGGCTTGGTTCTCTCATTTAATTAATGTACCAAGCAAAATGCAGACAAAATGAACAACTTCCAGCTGGTGGTTTTACAGACAAAGAGAGAAAATTACTTGGGCATTATCATCTTATCCGTTTCCTGTTAGTATGTGTACATATATGTGTGTCATATTGTCTACATTGCACCTCTGGTGCCCAGCTGTTCATGCTTGGTAGTGACCCACCATTTTGCTAACTGATGGAAGTTTTTAAGATAGTAGTTTATCCAGTATGCTTGAAGAATATTCTGTTTCTTCCCTGATAATTGGTCCAATACTGACAGTGTCACACATCCACATTCGAGAAACAACCTGAGAGCTCATGTAATAATGGTTATACTCCAAGCCAGAGGGTGGCACTGTTGTTTAATTCCTTTCCTCTTCTTTCCTCTGCAGAAAGGATGATCAACAGCTCCTCCATCTCTGATGTCACTTCTGGCTCCCACCCACCTGAACCCACCCCTTCTGGCTTGCAGACATTATAATGAGCTGTAACACCATCTTGGGGCAGTCTGAAGAAGGCTCGATCTGAACAAGATGATTTTTGATCATTCCAAATGTTTTTCTGTTTTTTTGTTTGGCCATACAATATAAGGGGATCACCATGGTGCCCCAAATCTTTATGACATTTCCTGTGTCTTCTTATAACATGTCACACATGTGTGCATGGGAGGCAGCTAAAGGGCTTGAATGAGAGTAATTCCAAACCAGATTGGGAGATGGCAGAGTGAACTGACTCTTTTTTTCAGTTTTCTGCAGAACTTTAATGGGAAATTCTGCCTGGTCCTGATGACGTCAATTTTGGTTCTGACCCCTTTGATGTCACTTCCAGGTCCGAGTCTATGGATGAAGACCTTTCTGGTTCCGGCCCCCTTGAGGTCACTTCCTATACTGGCCTTTAAAAGCCGCCACCTTTCCTCTATGCTCTCATTTCTTTTCGGGAATCTGATCTGTAGACTTCAGTACATCATTTTATTCAATTTTGCAGCCAGGAAATAATAAGTGAATAAATAAATAATAAGGAAATAAGTGGCTGCCCCAAACCTTGCTATGGCTCTTTGTTGAGTTTGTTACAAACAGTAAACTGATGATTCTGAGATGACTTTCAGTGACAAATTTGAAGAATGTTGAGACCCATGTGAAGTTACAGATGGGTGCAAAATCTTAAAAGAAATTATTGGATCCATGGTTTACTTCCTTTTTATTGATTTGATGTTCATTTTCACATCTAACAACACTTTGTCGCAGGGTGTGACCGCGCATTTGTCATTTGATGATGCATGAGTTGAGGCCACTATTGAAAGAATTAAAAAGAAAGGCTTTGTGTTTTAAAATGACATGTTTCCTTCTGACCATTCAAAACTACAATAATTGTTTGCATCTTGTAATGAATTTTTACTTGATCAGTTGACACTCTCATAGTATTGAGCGAAACAATTTGTATAAGTTGAATTTGCAGCAAAAGTCAATGTTGTGCTTCACTAAAAATGGAGTTCTTGTCTAGAAGTGTTTTCCTTTAATTCTCTGTGCATTTTCGTATTTGAACAAAGATCTCTTGTGAAAAAAGTAGCATGCATATCCTCAACTAGGATAATTTTGATGTGACACTCCTGAGGAGAAAACAAAATAATGTGCACAGTGGTGTTTCGTGTTTTTCTATGGAAAGCAACACCATGTCAATTTTTTAAAACACACACTGCACTCCTTCATGGTGATATGAATGAGAGAGACAAATAGAATTGATTTTACCAGTGTGGTACAGATTGTATAATTTAGGCAGCTTCCAAAAGGAGCACAGGTACTCACAAATGTGTAAACAAGGCTTTAGGGAGCAGCAGTCCTTGTTTTCCACCCTGTTTTATTGTGTAAGGTCCTATGGCGACCCTGTTTTCACCCTTTTATATGCTTTGTTAATAAAATGTCTAAAATCCCATACACTTCATACTACGTACGCTTCAGCACTTCTACATTTTTTACCTCAGGCAATTAGAGTAAAGAAACAGGCAGGAGTTAAGTTACACTTTTAATAATGTATTATTGATAAAAAATGCCCAATAATATTAAGAAAGCAGAATACCATGTGAATATTGGCAAACCACATCCTTACACTCTACATAACAGTGCATCTTCGTGGCTCAGAGCTTACCTTCAGTCTGGCTTGCTTTGCCGCCACATGGCCTTTGAATGGAGTATTGAAACAGGGCACATGCCAGTCTCACTATGGCTGACTATACGAGATGAAGTTATCTTCATCATGGTCTTCTCTTCATGGTGAGATGGTGAGAGAGAGAGAGAGGGGTAATGGCATGGTGACCAACCTTATACCAGTCTAACCACAAAACACAAAAGAATGGGGTGTCGTAGTACAGAATGGCCTCCTTTTCAAAATCAATCATAAACAGCCTACCTTAGACCAATATAATTAATTTCCCTGTCCAGTCATTAATGAAAGCGCTCAGGTATAACTCATCCTCCAATTGCTATGTTTGGTCAGTTTATGGCCTCCTGCGGTGAATGGCTTATAGTCTCTAAGTCCACACACAGTCACCCTTACCAAGCTGGTCTAATGCTCCATACCCTCTTCATAAATTTCACGTCCTGAAAGACTGGTGGTTGGTGTTGATAAGTTAAACTTCAAAGCACTGTTGTTCTCATCAATGAAGTAAAACATGCCTCGTGAAACACTTAATATTACATTTGCTTTGTCTAGCTTACAAATAAAGATAAAATATTTACCAACTAGAAATCACTGCACCCAAAAAAATAAAACATTCAAATCCAAAAACACTTTTTAGTGAGTTGTGCACTTTGCAATTGTGAAATTGCCTGTGAAATGAATTTTGGAGTCAGTTTCGTGAAACTGCATGCAAATCCAAATTTGCATGTTTCGCTCATCACCACTCGCTAATCCCATGACTACAATGGCTGTTTAGTGTTTTCAGATTTCTGCCACCCATAGACCAAATAGCTGGTGATTAGTCCTTTTTTAATGCTGGTAACCAAAGGTAGTCTGAGCATACTGTATACCAAATAGTGACATACTTGATTCATGAACACTCGAGAGCAATCTCATCACTGCGTTGAAGCACCTACAGTGAGGGCTTCCCGAAGGCTCATAAAATGAAATGTGATTTTCTCTGCCTTTGCTTCATGGAAAACTGGTAATCGTAGAGGAATTGTCATAACAGAAGCCTTCAAACTATCTTCTGTGAAAGATCTTTGCAAAACAATGAACCCTCAGTTACTACCTTTTTGTCCTCCCTGGCCATCAGACCTTTCTTTATTCTTTGTTAATTAGTATTGCCAAATTTTTTTCTTTTTTCTTTCTTCATCTTGTAAAGTACTTTGAGCTACATCATTTATATAAAAACGTGCTATAGAAATAAATGTTGTTGTTGTTGTTACCATTCTCTCTCACCTAGCCTGTTTCTCTCACTTCCCCCATTATTGTACCAGAAAGAACTGCCTGATGGCTGTGCTTTGGATTTAAGTACTTGGTGGTGAGTGGAAGGTTTTGCAATTGCATTTATGTTAATTGTATGGCTATTCACTGTATTTTTATATTCAGTTGGAGCGGATAATTAACTGAATGACCATTATGAGAGGAAATTGAAGAGCCTGAAAAATGCACTTCAAGAGCTCCATTGCTTCACATAAAATCAGATGAGTCTGATCTGTGCTGAGCCTTATGAATAAAATCAGCCTGGAGGTTAGATTGAATTCACTCTCATTTGGTGAGAAGGTGGGGAAACGAGGTGTCATAATCTGGGAGTGTTTAAATTTTGCTTTGAATTTAAATTGTCATTTTTGACAGGTAAATGTTATATATAGTTATTTATTGTATTTATTTATTTACATTATGCAAGCCAAGTGTTGGTTTATAGGGTCATTATTGTGACATGTGCAGAGTACAGTGAAATTATTAATGTCACCAATATCATGTGCCAAACTGCCACAGATCATGCCAATTTCCAAAATAAAATTATATGAATATGTGACTAAGCTTAGATGGAATTCTATAAAGAAAATAGTAGAAAATAGAAAATTAAAATTAAACTAAAGAAAAAAAGATTACAAAAGATCAGAAAGCATAACAATAACAGTCTGGAAGAGGCTCTAATCAATTTTAGTTTTAGCAGAATATTTTGCAGTAACACAAAAGGTCTCCTCTGTTTTGGGAGAAGTTGGTCTTATTTTCAAACAGTTTGGATTTTTCACAAAGGCTTTGCTTTTAATCACTTCAAGGCACTGCTGGCACGATGCTTGCTCATTGCATATCATATTCCTAACTGTAACATCGACTCCAGGTGCTATTACCACCTTCAGATCCCTTTTGAACTAATTTCCATTTAATATCTAAAAGTCTCTTCTTGGTTTGTCTTTGAGATTTTAAAACTAACTTTCCTCAACCTCTACTCGTAACCCCAAATTCACTTCCCAGTTCTACTAGGGAATTGGCACAGACTTCCCTTACCTAAATTCACCCGGGTCCATAAGCATAAGTCCACTTCCAGGGTGTAGAGCTGGCTTCTTGGTACTGAAATATATTGAGACAGCTTTTATTTTAAACAGATAGTTTGTGCTGAAAACACCAAGTGCAGTTCCATCAGGCTGATCACTAGTGCACCCCATTACTGTGTTCCCACTTCTGTTCACTCTTCAACTCATGACTTTATGGCTGAATACCGCTCTAACACCATCATTAAGTTTTGCGGATGACACAATGGTGGGGGGGGTCTCGTCAGCAATGGAGACAAATCAGCTGACAGAATGGACATAAGGCGGTTGACGGACTGGTGCAAGTGCAAAAATCTGTCTCTTAATGTGGACACGATGAAAGAGATGATTGTTGACTTCCATGCTGTTTACACCTCATAGTACATTGAGGGCTCTGCGGTGGAATTGGTCAAGAGCACAGGATTCCTTCGTATGCATCTGGCAACTGACCTTACTTGGCCAACTTATACCACCTCCATAGCCAGGAAGGGGCAACAGCATCCCCACTTCCTTCAGTGGCTGAAGAAGGCAAGCCTACTTCTTTGCATTATCACCACATTATACAAGAGCACCATCTGACCAGCTGCATCACTGTCTGGTTTGGGAAGTGCAGTGTCTTTGACTGCAAAGTCCTACAATGGATAGTACATACAGCAGAAGAGATTATTGGGACAGAACCTATAGCATCGTGAAGGACCTCCCAATGTCTTTTTGTCCCAGTCGTATCTGGCAGAAGGTACTGCAACAGCTTCTATACCTAGCCTGTAAGGACTTTGAACTCTGTGCTGCCCTCCTGCCCTCAGATCTGCTCCTAGTAGCTGATCTATATGCAGTATGTTTGGAACACTTATTACTACTGATGTTTTTCATTAGCTATTGCTATTATTTATTTGTTTATTATTATCTATTTCAAATTATCACTATCTCTCTGCTTATGTTTTATTTATTGATTACAGTATGCATTTACTCATCTATTTATGTGTAGTATACTTCTTTACCTGTCTTGCACTTGTCCTGCGTTTATGTATACGTTGCACCGTGTGCACTGTTATTTCGCAATACTGTGTATGGATAGTATAACTTGACTTGACATGACTTGACTTGAAATGCTCTGTGTGTGAGTCATAATATTTTCCTTCAGGCTGTTGTACTTAGATGTGTGTCTGTTAGTTCACTAATTAGTTCTGTTCTTCAAGTAGCGCAATAAACATGGACCTGTATGCGCCATCTGTGTCAGCTTTGTTATTAAGCAGCTGTACCAGATGTGTAACATCACCATTCTCTTTTAAATATTATGACACTGGGACATAACAAGTGCTGCCCTCTATCACATCCACAGCTCCTACATGGAGTAAGTCATTAACACATAAAGGTGGTTAGCTTAACTGCTACTTTAAAATGTATGTATGAAAATCCAAAAGGACAAATCAAAGCAGGAAGCATTAATCATACCTTAAAATAGCACAACTCAAGTTTGAAACTTCGGTTTAATATTTAATTGAATTCCTACTTAGAAGGCGAGAGCTTGTCATGCATCGCAGATTGACTAGCTATTCCTGCAAGATGACTCGCCATGTTTGCTTTACGTTCAAGTCAGGTTTAGTCAGCTTGCTCACTTAAGTAATGGCCAATCCAAAGCTGCATGTCAACAAGAAGTTAATCATCAATCCTGCAAAAGATTGGAGCCTCCAGGAACATGGCTTTTAAAAAAAATACAAACTTCTGGATTTGCAGTTCCCAAACCTCTGGAAGCCTACATAAGCTTTCAGGTGGGCAGGTAGAGTAAATGGCTCATGGTTAGTAATTTCAGCCACATAAAAAAGAAAACCAAGAAAAATTAATTGATATTTTTAACATGTAGTAGTAATATGGTCATGTACACAGAGTACTGTATAGTGAAACCCTTACTTGCATGTCTGATAAACATTCCATATGTTGCTATTTTCTGGGACTATGATAAATAAAAATGTCATTTACCAGATACAAATAGGAAACGTTGAGAGATTCGATTAAAAATTAGTATAACCAGGGTCGGTGTGTTAAATAAAGCTGCTTGAGGCAAGGCACATTTTTGCTGCTCACATTTTAAAAATATATATTATTATCAGGCACGGGTCGATACATTCGATTCACGGAGAATTTGCCTGTCCTTTCTAACTAAATATGCACATTGCAAACTTACAAGATGCTTAATAGATATTGTTCCTGTGACTGACATCTTAATAATATTTCAGAAATTGATGCAATTTTACAAAACGACAAACAAAATTTACACAATATATCTGAAAAATAAGGGAAATTAATACTAATCACATCTAATTGTTGCATAGTTACTGAACTCTAAGACTGTGCATTAGAAGAATATAGAAAGATGATAAATAGTAAATACTCAACTCTATAAATATCAATATGTACAATGACTGCATTATATTTATATTATAATAATGTCTAATAATGTATAAATAAATAATACAGGAGAGTGAACAATAGGGCATCATGTAGCTCTAGGCACTGTCCTCATTTAGGATGTGGGTGGACTGTGGACAGAAGCTGTTTCTTGGTCTCTCCTCACTTGTCTTCAGGCAGCCACAGCATCTTCATGACAGAAAAGACATTGTTCTTGGTGGCTGGTATTACTAATAATTTTCTTTGTTCTTATTTGACATTGCTTAGTGTAGATGTCCTGGAGGTTAGTGAGTGCACACTCACTGATGTGTTCAGCTGACTGCACCACTCTCTGCAGAACCTTGTGATCGTGCTGCATGTTGTTTCTTAACCAGGCGGTGATATTTCTTGTCAGGATACTTTCGATGGTGGATGTATACTGTTTTTTTAGTATACAGGAAAGCAGCAAAAAATATTTCTGAAGCATCTTATGTGGTAAAGACATTGTCATGCCTTCTTCAACATGGTGCCAATATGCTTGAACCAGGTTAGGTGCACTGGGATGTGGACACTAAGGTGGCGTAAACTGTCTACACTCTCAGCCTGAATGCTGTTAATACTGAGGCGTGGTAGTGCCTTTGCTGTTTTCTAAAAAAAATTCCACAATCAGCTCATTTGTCTTGCTGATATTTAGGAGTAGACTATTGTTCTGACACCATTGTGACAGATAGTCCACTTCATCCGGGTAAGCCTACTTATTATTATTAGATATCAAGCCTACCACAGCTGCGGAATCAGCAAATCTGACAATGATGTTAGCGTCATGTGCAGCCATACCGTCATAAGTGTTCAGGTAGTAGAACAGAGGGCTCAGAACACAGCCCTGTGGAGTGCCTGCGATGAGGGTGTGAGATGATGGAGTGAGGCCACCCACTTAAATAACCTGGGGTCTGCTTGTCAAAACATTCAAAACCCAATGAAGTGTTCATATGCAGGTCCTTGAGCTTGGTGATGAGCATGGAAGGGATGCTGAACTATAATCTATAAAAATAGCATTCACTCATAACCCCCTCTCTTGTTGTCCAGGTGAGCCAGTACTGTATGTATGATCAAGGTGATGGCATCATCCATGGATCTACTGGAACAATATGTGAACTGTAATGTGTGTGTGTGGTGAAGAGCATATGTAATTCATGACTAACCTCTTCAAACACTTATAGGTGTGCAATGGGATGATAGACATTCTGGCATTTTGGATGTGACTTCTCATACAATGGTGTGTCTTTAAAGTATATTGGTACAAAAGACGGGGTTAAAGAGAGAGTAAATGTAACCATGAACACTGGTGCAAGCTGCTCAGCAGAGATCTTAAAAACATATACTGGAATGGTGTGTGGGCCTTCTGCCCTCGTGAAAGCTTTCCTGAAAGCTCTCAAGTTGTGTTCTGACAAAGTGAGTGCTGTTTTGTGACTGGGTATTGCTCCCGTCGCAGATGTGTTGTATCGCTGAGCAGCATTCACAATATCAGTTACTAACATATACTGTAGCCTCAAAATGCACATGATGCTCAGATACTTGCAGTGCAGCAAAGCGATGCAAATTGCAGTTGTGAGACATTTGAAACTTTTAAAATAAAAATATAGTTTTGAAAGGAAGTTCAAACTTCATTTTTTGTACTATTACTTCATCATTTTACATTATACTATGAAAATGTAGCAAAAAGGCACTCTGAGCAAAGTGCCACCTGAGGCTATCACCTCATCACCTCACCCCACACCGTCCCTGAGTGTAATCTCTCCTTTTATCAAATGTTCTTCAGCAAAACTGCCATTAACACAATGCAGAGCATACAGAACATCTTTGCACATGTCTACGAGCCACAATATTCCCAAGGCAATCAAAGCGCACACTCAAAGTTGCGACTGCATTTGTCTGCAGTTGTCTAGTGCTAGAAAACATTGGCCTGAATTATTGTACAAACTAGCTACTGTTATTGTACAAGCCCTGAATTCATCATCACCTCAGGAGTCTGCTATTATGAGTGTTATAATTTACAGTATATATTTTTTGTACAGCTCCTAATGGAACTTCTATCTATTATGTATGGAATATGAGAGTTTGACACATGGAAAATCTGAATTTAAAATCTGTATTGTTGTATCTTACTTTATTTAAACATTCATAATTTGTTTAAATTTTATTTAAACAAGATATTGTTATGACTGCATCCATGGAAATCCTCTTAAGAATTTTCTGAAGTGCACTCCTTTGTGATGTCATCTGGGTGATGGGTTAAAGGTCATCCTTGGCAATTCTGGGGTGTCCACGATTGTCAGATTTCCTCAGGACTGAGACGGAAAACAATTATAATCTTGAATTTATGGCTAAATAATCGTTTGCTTTTGTTTTTTGACTCCAAAATTTTCATTGTGTTATTGGCTTTGATGAAAAATTTGTTTGTCTCCTGTTCCTTGACTTTGGATCATTTCTCACTTGTAATTAGAGTTTTTTATTTTATTAAATAAGACTTATAATATCTAATCTAAGTGTTGTAGCGTATTTAGCTAAGATGTAGTTTTCAAGTGAATAAACTGCGTGACCAAACCCATAGCTGTATTATAGAGCTCATAAGAAAAATTAGCTTTACTTTTAATTATGCGTACTTAACCAAGACTTTAACAAAAAGGTTTAGGGAAAATGCAGACAGGCAGGCAATGACATCATGCTGCCAGGGGATTGGGAGAAGCTGAATGAAGTCAAGTATTTGAAGGGCTAGCAAGAGAACAACAACAACAACAGCAATAACGTTTATTTCTATAGCACATTTTTGTTCACAAACTGTAGCTCAAAATGCTTTACAAGATAAGCTGTCAAAGAAATAGTTACAAGAAAAGAAAAACAAGTTTAATTAGGGAAGAATAATAATGAATAAGTAACAAAAAGCATTAAGAGCTTACATAACATAGATAAATAATTACCCTAGGTTCTTGTCTATAAGCCGGACTCATGTATAAGCCAGAGACCAAAAATCATACGAATTTTTAAAATAAAATCGTATCATAGATAAGCCGGACTCATGGATAAGCCGAACGTACTATAACCTATAACTAATAGAAGGGTGGGAGGTCAGTGGTCTCACTCGCACCCATTTAATTTCTTTAAGGGGGGAGAGAGTGTGAGATATTCTTTCTGCTCTGGGCGTCGCCGAGTCAACACGCGCGCGTAGCGGTCATTTAAATTGTGATTTTATATGTAAGCATATTTAAATATATATCGCGGATTTTTTGCTGGTTCGCGGATTTCTGCGGACAATGGGTCTTTTAATTTCTGGTACATGCTTCCTTAGTTGGTTTGCCCAGTTGATTTCATACAAGGGACGCTACTGGCGGATGGTTGAGAAGCTAGATTGCTTACTTTTCTCTCACTCTTGCGCTGACTATCTGTGATCCTGACGTATGGGGATTGAGCAGGGGGGCTGTTCGCACACCTAGACAATACGGACGCTCGTCTAAAAATGCTGAAAGATTATCTTCACGTTGCTATCTTTTGTAAAGCTGATTCCTGAAAAGACATGCTGCACAGTGCTTCGCATACTTAAAAGCTCGAAGGGCACGTATTGATTTTTGACTGAAAAACAAACTCTCCCTCTATCTCTCTCTCTCTCTCTCTCTCTCTTCCTGCTCCTGACGGAGGGGGTGTGAGCTGCCGCCTTCAACAGCTTTGTGCCGCGGTGCTTCGCATACTTAAAAGCCAAACAGCACCATTGATTGTTTGCTAGAGATTGTTTTCTCTATCTATGTGACAGTCTGTGCTCCTGACACACACACCTTTGAAGAGGAAGATATGTTTGCATTCTTTTAATTGTGAGACTGAACTGTCATCTCTGTCTTGTCATGGAGCACAGTTTAAACTTTTGAAAAAGAGACAAATGTTTGTTTGCAGTGTTTGAATAACGTTCCTGTCTCTCTACAACCTCCTGTGTTTCTGCGCAAATCTGTGACCCAAGCATGACAATATAAAAATAACCATATAAACATATGGTTTCTACTTCGTGGATTTTCTTATTTCGCGGGTGGCTCTGGAACGCAACCCCCGCGATGGAGGAGGGATTACTGTATAAGCCGGATTTATGTATAAGCCGATATTCTATTTTTTCATTTTCACAACTTTTTTCCTTAGATAAGCCGCGGCTTATAGACAAGAATTTAGGGTAGTTGAAAAGTAGAGTCGAATATACAATACTGTGTTGTAAGTCTCTAAAGATGAGTCAGATGATAAACTCAGATGGCTGGGAGGACAAAAAAAAACCAAAAAAGATCCAGGAAAGCTGGAGAAAAAAAGTAACAAAATCTGCAGGGGATTTAAGGCCAAAAGACCCCCCAGCCCCTACTGAGCCTTCTACCTAACATAGGTGTCCTTAAGTCATTCCTTGTTGCTTCCAGGCTTTGTTCCAGAGGATTCGCTGCAGTTGGTCTTGTGGACAGCTGGGGCCTTCGTCTTCATTCCAGAATCACAAACTGGAAGAGAAAGCAGAAAAAAGGAGAGATAAGTAATGACTGCAAATCCCTAATGAATATGAAAATTCTATGGGTGTATCTTCTGTTAGGAGTACAACTTAAATGTACCTACAAAAAGACACACTAAATAAGTAGGTTTAAAGGAGTTTTTTACAATGTTCTGTCCATCGTGTTGTTAGCCTGGTGTATCTTTATCAATAAAGTATTCTAGATTTTTGGTGCACAACTGTGAAAGGCTGCCTCACAACTTCTTTTATGCTTTGCTCTAAGATCTAAGGTTATTATTTAGAATGTAGGGGGCCATGCACTTAAAATATAGGAAAGAGCAAAATTATTTAAAGCTTTATTTACCATCAGAAGTATTTTAAAGTCAAATCTGACACAGTTAACCAATGTAATGATGCTAAAACGGATGAGATGTGCTCAGATTTTATTTTTTCTGGTTAAGATTCTTCCTGCTGCATTCGGAATGATTGCAACTGACTGATCTCTTAGATAGATACAGTTTATGGTCTCTCTTAGGTAGTCCTGTTAGGACAGCATTACAGTAATCTAGTCGACTAAAACCAAAAATGGGAAATAATTCCTATAATGCTCCTTATGGGAAAAAAGTTGTCCCGGTAATCTGGTTAATGACAGAAGTAAAAGGTGAAAGGTAAAAGACAATCTTTAGAATCTTTAGAAAAAAGGTCCATTAGATGTATTCTTCTTACACCTCTTATTTCAGACAGTATTTTAACGGTGGTTTCATCATACAGATTGGAGAAAGAAGAAGGGAGACTAGAGATTTATGTGAATATGCAATGATGAGAAAGGGGGCACAAAACAATTAAAACTAAATCTCTGGTCCAGACATTGACATGTGGACAGAATTTGTCCATGTTATTATATAAGTTATATCATCCTGGCTGAGACAGCAGCAAAAATCATTTACGGTTTTACCGACATCTTAATCATTCTGAATGCTGGTGACTTCTAACAATGAACAAACATCTATCACAGTGGTCCTCAATCATGGTCCTGGAGGGCCACAGTGGCTACGGGTTTCCATTCCAGTCAGTGTCCTAATTAGAACTCAGTCCTTGCTGATAATGATAGTTGGTGTTTAACTCTATGCCTTGTAAGTCCTTTCACTCATCAAATACAAAGTTTAGTTTCTTTGCAGATCAGAGGTCCTCAATTACAATCCTGGAGGTCTGCTATGACTGCAGGTTTTCACTTTAACCAATTTCTTAATTAGAACCCTTTCATTTACTACTAAAGCACAACATTTTATGAGCTTAATTTTAGTTCTATTGCCTGTTACAATTTAGAACCCTTAATTGACTATTTTAGATTTTAGCAGCTGCATTTAAATTTTAATTGTTGCCTGTTTTCTTAATCAGACATTAGTTAATAATGAGATGCAGATAACCAATAAACTAGCAGCTCTCCAGCTAACGTGCTTGCCATGAAGTATCTGTGATAAAAATGTTTAGAAATGAATGAGAAGGCAATTGGAACGACCATTAAGTTTAAATCTATTCTGGTCCACAAAACACTTGGATAATGTTCTCACAGAAGGAAACTCTACAGTGCAATTAAAATTTATTTTGGATGAATTCAAGCATTAACAAGCTAAATAGTTAAATACCAAGTTTCATTATCAGCATGGACTGCTTTCTCATTAGGAAACGAGTTGGAATAAAAACCTGCAGCCACTGCGGCCCTCCAGGACCGTGATTGAAGACCTGACAAGCTGGACCTGTCTATCCAAATGCTAATGATTTTAAATAGAAACCTGTGGTACAGTCTGAGCAGGCCTGACCTCATCTTACTGCCATCTACAACCCTGTTATGGACTGCAGCAGATCTTTTATTATCCGAGACAGAAGTTCTTTTGTGTGTTTGGCAGGGAGGTTGTTGTTTGTTTAATTATGTTTGTTTTATTATGGAGAATCCATTTTGTGGGGTTTAAAGTTATTTTTTTATTTAATTGGACAAAGTATTATTGTGTCATTATCGTCTGTAATTTATGCAGCATGCAGTTACAGGACACCTGACCTTGAGCGGCACTTCAATTTCATATGTGAAGTTCCTCTATAAGTATGACAGCTCCACAACATAACTTAAAATTCTATCAAAAAACTTTTAGAGTAGTTAGTTTATTTATCAAGTAGGCCTAGCCCTAGGATTTGTTTCAGTTTTGTTAATTCCTTCTGTTCCTAATTTCTCTTGTGATTTGCCCTCATGTTTTATTTGCTGCTTATTATTACCTTGCTACTGACACTGTGTGACTGTATGGAAGTCACTTGATCTGACTGTGCTCCAATTGGAAATCCAAAAAGAAATGTAACCAGCTGTATCATAAATGTTGCAAATCTCCTTGGATAAAGTCACAACATCCGGCAGTTATATGGGCAGCTATGTGTTCTACAATTCACTCATTCCATTGGCTGAAGCTGCTGATTGCAGATACAATCCTGGCAACACTGAATGAAAGGCAACTGTCAACCCTGTATAAGATGCCAGGGCAGTACAAAGCACAGTTACAGTCATATGAAAAAGTTTGAGAAAAAAAAAGTTTGTCAGCCTGCATAATAATTTGCTCTACTTTCAACAAAAAAGATAACAGTGGTATGTCTTTCATTTCCTAGGAACATCTGAGTACTGGGGTGTTTTCCGAACAAAGATTTTTAGTGAAACAGTAATTAGTTGTATGAAATGAAATCAAATGTGAAAAACTGGCTGTGGAAAAATGTGGGTCCCCATGTCATTTTGCTGAATTGAATGCCTGTCACTGCTCAATGCTGATTACTTGCAACACCAAATTGGTTGGATTAGCTCGTTAAGCCTTGAACTTCATAGACAGGTGTTTCCAATCATGAGAAAAGGTATTTAAGGTGGTCAATTGCAAGTTGTGCTTCGCTTTGACTCTCCTCTGAAGAGTGACAGCATGGGATCCTCAAAGCAACTCTCAAAAGATCTGAAAACAAAGATTGTTTAGTCTCATGGTTTAGGGGAAGGCTACAAAAAGCTATCTCAGAGGTTTAAACTGTCAGTTTCAACTGTAAGGAATGCAATCAGGAAATGGAAGGCCACAGGCACAGTTGCTGTTAAACCCAGCAGGTCTGGCAGGCCAAGAAAAATACAGGAGCGGCATATGAGCAGGATTGTGAGAATGGTTACAGACAACCCACAGATCACCTCCAAAGACCTGCAAGAACATCTTGCTGCAGATGGTGTATCTGTACATCATTCTACAATTCAGCACAATTTGCACAGAGAACATTTGTATGGCAGGGTGATGAGAAAGAAGCCCTTTCTGCACTCAAGGCACAAACAGAGTTGCTTGTTTTATGCAAATGCTCATTTAGACAAGCCAGATTAATTTTGGAATAAAGTGCTTTGGACTGATGAGACAAAAATTTGCATGGCAGAAGAAGACCACCGCATTCCAAGAAAAACACCTGCTACCTACTGTCAAATGTGGTGGAGGTTCCATCATGCTGTGGGGCAGTGTGGCTAGTTCAGGGACTGAGGCCCTTGTTAAAGTTGAGGGTCGGATGAATTCAACCCAATATCAACAAATTCTTTAGGATAATGTTCAAGCATCAGTCACAAAGTTGAAGTTATGAAGGGTTTGGATATTCCAACAAGACAATGACCCAAAACACAGTTTGAAATCTACAAAGGCATTCATGCAGAGGGAGAAGTACAATGTTCTGGAATGGCCGTCACAGTCCCCTGACTTGAATCTAATCTAAAATTTAGGGATGATTTAAAGCAGGCTGTCCATGCTTGGCAGCCATCAAATTTAACTGAACTGGAGAGATTTTGTATGGAAGAATGGTGAACAATACCTCCATCCAGAATCCAGACACTCATCAAAGGCTATAGGAGGTGCCTAGAGGCTGTTATATTTGCAAAAGGGGGCTTAACTATTTGAAGTCATATCTCTGCTGGGGTGTCCAAATTTATGCACCTGTCTAATTTTGTTATGATGCATATTGCATATTTTCTGTTAATCAGATAAACTTAATGTCACTGCTGAAATTCTACTGTTTCCATAAGGCATGTCATATATTAACCTCCCGGTTATCTATCTATCTATCTATCTATCTATCTATCTATCTATCTATCTATCTATCTATCTATCTATCTATCTATCTATCTATCTATCTATCTATCTATCTATCTATCTATCTATCTATCTATCTATCTATCTATCTATCTATGCATCTCACGTGTGGTGCCTTTCTATGAATGTACCACTATATGGGCAAAGATTTATACAGTTTCTAGTAATGATTCACCAATCAAAACTCAGCACTTACTACTGCCCAACCCCTCAGCCTTGATTGGTCAGAATGACAGTTTTCATTTCAAGCTGTATATCAGGTTGCCTGAGGTGCCTATTAAATACGTAAATGAAGAAATAGTTAAATAAATACAGAAAGAAATATGCAAGAAAAAAAACCACATTCCATGATTTAATTATTATATGCGTACATATCATTGTGTTGTATTTATTTATTCAAGAATAAATCTATTTATTTGTGTAGTCATTTATTTACATATTTATTTTTGTCTGAAATATTCTTCTGTATCACTCCACTCTCCATCTTCATGCCTCAGTCTGTCATTGTGAGGTTGTGCTGCACATGGTGCTGTCAGGGATGTATGGCAGATACAGTGAGACCCCACCTGATCAGCAGCCATGAGCAGAAGGTATGTGCTGGGCTGACCACACATTTACCAACATTGTCCCCCTGTGTGACATAGTTCACATTTCACTGATCATGACTGAGGAATTCTTTGAAGGAGTGGCTGTTGTCCAGTCCAAGTCAGCCGATGACTATCTCTGTAAAGGGACAGCTGACCTAGCAGTGGGCTGTTGATTGTAAAAATTGTGCTTAAAAATGAAAGCAAGACAATCATCATTATAGCTGAAATCACAAGTCTTACGTTAGGAAATTGGACTTGAGAAATCCTGACATCTGATGAGGTCAAAGTAGTGCTGTGACTGTAACAGAAATGTTCTCATTGCTTGCTGTACTTGTAGTGCCTTGTGACTCACTGCAGTTCCTATTATTTCTTCATGGCTTTTCACAACCTGCTCCCTATTCAGCACTGCTTTTCAACCTTATGGATTCACCTGACTACAATACCCAGTAATGGAAACTGTAGTATTTGAAAATAAAGCCATTTTAATGGTAAATTTTAGCCACAATACTTACCAGTGTACATGTTACACATCAAATGCATTGTAATGTTCTTCTAATGCCTATGCTATGCCTTTCCTCAGTTTAGTACTCCCTAATGCCATTTTCTCTTCTGTGTCCTTCTATGGCCTCTTTGAACAATTGTCCCCCATTTCTTGACCAGCATTCTGCTTTGTTGGAAGTTTTATGCTTTCAGTTTCTGTCCCTGCTTGAAAACAAAAGCAAGCCAACAAGATCCAACCTCTGGCGAGACACTGAGAAGAGCCAAGCCCAGAAACAGGCCAATGTTATGTCTGGGTTGCTGGCCTGGTAAATGGTAGCCTGGGCTGTGGTTTGGGTGCTTAAATTAAAGATCAAGGAGCCAATACACACAACTGGAAAATTCTTAGTGAATGAGAATGATGCAAAAACTGACGCAAATCTGACAAATTTAGAAATAAAGTCAACAGTTTTCATGTATTAAGATACAAAACTTGCAACACAATATTTTACATTTAGGAGGGTGCACCAGCTCAGAGTCCTTGGACCAATATTTGTCTTCTTCATGGACTGTGCTTATTCTCTCCATATCTATTTCTCTATAGTCCAAAGATATTTGGTGAAATTGATTTTGGCCTCTCTTTTTTTAATATTCATTACATTTTTGGCTGCTTGGGACAGGATCTGACAACAGAAACCAAAACAGTGCCACCATAGAAAGTGACCTGACATTCTGTTAACAAACTGTAACCATTTTGTCTTTGCAAAATGCAAAGTTCAGGTAGCCAGTCTATAAAACATCAGCAACTTTTCATAGTTATAATAAAATCCAACCGGCTCCTTGCATCAGTTGATGTCACAATTAGTTGACCAGTTTCTTATTACCGATCGAGTGAGCTCTCAAGTCCTATAAGTCTCATGTAAAAGGATTGGTTGGTAACCTGCTGAGGTCTTTAGGTTTAAGAGGTCAATTAGCAACAATTGTTAATGTTCATGTACATTATAGTGCTCCCTTTTGAAGGATAATATTCTTAGTTTGATTATCAACTTCAAATGTACTGTTATGTGCCCATAATACAATGCAATTGAAGATGTGAGTTCCAAAATCTGCTAATTACACCTTTTGGTAAAATTTAGTGAACACTAAATTATGTTTGAGCTTCAAAACCTGCTAATTGCAACAGTGTAGCGCTATAGTTTTAGGGATTTAGTTTCAAAATCTGCTTATGGACCCAGATTTTCCTATTTATCTCCAAAATTTATCTTTTGTACTTAGCTGATTTTGGAACTGAGCTCTTCAATTCTTACTTGATGTTCTCCCACAGACCAGTGACAGTATAACTAAAAACAGGAAATGATTATGTCAACAGATTTGTATAAAGAACACTAAGTCAGTTAGCGATGGAGGATAGATGGTCATTAATTTTACATATTAACATGTTAATGCTTTTTTTTATCCATTTTCGTGGTTTACAGCTTAGCGCTTCTACCTTGCATCTCCATGGTCCTTGGTATGGGCACACGTTAAGCACTCTCTCTCTCTGTGGATTTTGCACATTACCTTTTCCTCCAACTGCTCTGATTTCTACCCATGTTCATTTTAAATTAGCTCTGTATGAGTGATTTCTTCAGTGTACCTACTGAGTATAAGTCTTTGTGCCCTATGAGGGGTCCAACAGTCCATACAGTTTTGTATGTAATATACCATTTTGCATGTTCACACTATTAGTTTATAGTAGGGATGCACCGATACCACTTTTTTGGAAAACAAGTACGAGTACGAGTACTTGCATTTCAGTACTCGCCGATACCGAGTACTTGCCGATACCGAATACTTAATAAAAACATGATTTAAATTTACAGGTAACAGCTTTAGTCATATAATTTAACAAAAAAAACCAAGAAACTCTCGTCTATCCACTGGGAGGTTAGGTTAATTAGCGACACGGGGCTAACACTGCTTGTCCAAATATCCGTGGTGAAACTAAACGCAGAGGAGGCTTGCAGTAGGCTGTGGATATGTTTTTTCACGGAGTCGTGTAGTTTAGGCAGCTCCGTGTCAGTCATGTAGCGGCGGCTTGGGACATCATATCTGGGCTCCAGAACATGGAGGAGACGCAGGAATCCCACATTTTCTACCTCCGAGAGTGGCTGGTCACTCAATGCAATGTACTCGATAATTGCCTGTGTTATTTTCACAGCACGTGGATTGTCTCTGGACATTTTCTCTCGTCTTGCAAGAGTTTGCTGCAGCGTGGGTTGTGTTGGTTTAGAAGCGTGGGTAAACTCTTTGTACTCGTTGTCGTGTTGGGATTTTACGTGCTTGATTAAATTACTTGTGTTAAATGCGCTACCTTTTGAGCCTCCTCTGGACAATTTCGCTGAGCACAATTTGCAGTCCGCCTTTGTTTTGTCGTCTTCATTCACTTTGAAATAGTTCCACACGGCTGACATGTCTCGCCTCGCCTTCTCCCCGCTCTGAGCTGCAGCCGGGGCCTGGGGGCGGGCACTCGGCGCCTGTGATTAACCCCTTACACGCCGCTCAAACATAGACATTTCTCAGACCGTGGTATCGGTCCCCGGTATCGGGGGACTTTTAACGAGTACGAGTACTTTAGAAAATGTGGTATCGAGGCTGATACCAGATACCCGTTTCGGTATCGGTGCATCCCTAGTTTATAGGCTACATACTTTATGACAAGCAGAATTACATCTTGGTACGGAAATTGCAGTGTGTCTGAAGGGAAGACTGCAACGTGTGCTGAGGATGGCTGAGACGGTTATTGGGGTCTCTCTCCAATGCATTGAGGACATTTTTAAGGAGGGATACAAGAAGAAAGCCCTCTGCATTTTGAGAGACTCCTCACACCCCTCTCATGGACTGTTCACTCTCTTGCTATATGGTAGGAGATATCACTCCATAAAATCAGGAAGAGCCAGAATGTACAATAGCTTCTTATCCACAGGCAATAAGACCGTTAAACTCTCTGTAACAAGCACATTACAAGCCAGTTTATATACACATAATTATTTATTTACTATCAGGTATTTGGTTTGACTTTGTGAATTTAGCACTGTCTTTGTATTATTTTTTTTTACTTTTTGTAGTTGTATTTTTTTGTGGTTTTTCCCTTTCTCTTATTTGCACATTCTCTTTTCTTGAGAAATGCAGTTTTGTCCCAATGTATTTTAAATATAGCTGGAATGACAAATAAACTGAGCATGATATACAAAACTAATTTCATTAATATGAAGTCTGCTGATTTGTGTACTGTTCACATATATTTATTATTGGTGTGTGAGTGAACTGCATTAGTCTGCGCCAGTACGCTATTAGTTTGAGTATGAACTATACTGGCTTCTGTTCATAAACTTTATGATTGCTCTGCTTACATATAGCGATGGTCTTGTGTATGCGCTACACTGGCTTCATGTGCGTCTTCTTACTTTTTTCAGATGATTAATGTATTGGTTTTGTGTATGAACTCCATTGGTTTTATACATGCACTAGACTGATATTATGTGAACCTTATACTAGTTTTGAGTGTGTGCCATATTGGTTTCACAGTGGTACCATACTGGTTTAATGCATACACTCTATCAGTTTTGAGGGTGAAACATGATGTTTCCATGCACACACTCTGTCACAGATATGTGTGAGCTTTATTGGATTTCTGATCTTGAGGTGTCCAGAACAGGAAAAAAAAAGTAATTTTAGAGCTGGCACTACTGTTTTAAAGTGTGAAAAAGAATGGGTAAGAATGATACTGTATGTTTAAAAAGTTGAACACTGCAGTTTGCCTATCGGATAAAGTTTTGGAGTGGATGATGCAATTATCTCTCTGCTTCACAAGGCTTATTCTCACCTGGACGAAGCCGGCTGCACTGTGAGGATTATGTTTTTTGATGTCTCCAGCTCCTTCAATACCATCCAGCCATCCCTATTAAAGGGTAAACTCAGAGATATGCAGGTGGATGAGCCAATGGTGTCCTGGATAACGGGCTGTCTGTCAGGCAGACCACAGTTTGTGAGACTCAAGGACTATGTTTTGTGGGAATAATCAAGCCGTGACACCTCTATAAAGCCTGTGTGGTGGGCGGCCGGGTCCCATGCCCAGCCAGGACGCCCCATCTACATATGTTCCGGGTGAGCGTCCATGGGCGTCTCACTACCTCCCCCGGGACACTTGGTGGCAGCCTCCCTGGCTGACGATGGTGCCTCAGTTTCCCACATTGTTTCATGGGAGATGGAGTTCTCCACAACCCTGTGGGGATCTGGGATGGCCGTCAGGGAGTGCTGCATGGATCCCGGAGCGCACCTGGACATCTCTACAGCCCTGCCCAGAAGTGCAATTAGCCACAGGTGATCAAGCACCTGGAGCACTTCCAGGTGGGCTATAAAAAGGGCCAGCATCCACCACTCAGGGGCCAGAGTTGGGTGGAAAGAGGATGAGGTTGCCTGGGAGGAGTGGTGGTGCCTGAAGAAGGGTTTTTGGTTTGTTTGTGCTGTACTGAAGTGCTTTTGGGACTGTGTTGTCCCTGTGGGGTTCACGGGGAAGAAGTGCCCCACAGGTGAAGAAAAATAAAAAGTCTTTGAACTTTTACACGTGCCTCAGTGTGAATCTGTGCCGGGTCGGGCGTGTATATAGCGCCTTATTCACACCTGCAACATTCATGTTGCCACAATTAAAATTTTCTTTCCAGGCTTAAGGGCAAATGTCCTTATCCAATAAACATTACTACTGTACATACTCTTCAGTATATCACTCTAACCTACTCCTATTGATGCTCAGCCTTACAGTTACCTTTTTTTGCCCAACCCATTACCCCTCAGGATCACATGAACAACTGAAATAGTTTGCACACAAAACCAATACAGTTCACACATGCAATAGCTGTGACAGAATCTATATATATAATTCACTAAGCCGACAGAACAAGCAAGACAACCATGGGATACACACAAGCAAGACATCCATGGGATACGCATGGCATAGCCGACAGAACAAGCAAGACAACCATGGGATATGCACGGCATAGCCATGCCCACCAACTCACAGAGACCCGCCCACCAACACTAAGACCATGGGATACGATGACAACTCACAGAGCCACGCCTGCCGACAACACAGAGCCCCGCCCACCAACAATTCACTAAGCAGCCGACCATGGCACATGCCCAACAACAATTCGAGTGAGAGCGAAAGCATTTGCCAAGAATGTTTTCATTAATCAAGAACGAAAGTCGGAGGTTCGAAGACGGTCACATACTGTCGTAGTTCTGACCATAAACGATTCCGACAGGCGATCCAGCAGTGTCATTCCCATGACCCGCCGGGCGGCCAACCAGGTAACCAAAGTCTTTGGTTTCCAGAGGGGAGTATGGTTGCAAAGCTGAAACTTAAAGGAATTGACGGAAGGGCACCACCAGGTGTGGAGCCTTTCGCTTAATTTGACTCAACACAGGAAACCTCACCCGGCCTGGACACGGAGAGGATTGACAGATTGATAGCTCTTTCTCGATTCTGTGGGTGGTGGTGCATGGCCGTTCTTAGTTGGTGGAGCGATTTGTCTGGTTAATTCAGAAAATGAACGAGACTCCCGCCTGCTAAATAGTTACACGACCCAACAGCGGTCAGCGTCCAACTTCTTAGAGGGACAAGTGGCTTTCAGCCACATGAGATTGAGCATTAACAGGTCTGTGATGCCCTTGGATGTCTGGTACTCCACGCGCGCTACACTGAATGGATCAGTGTGTGTCTACCCGGCGCCGAGAGACATGGGTAAGCCTTTGAACCCCATACATGCTGGAGACTGGGGCTTGCAAATGTTCCCCTTGAACGAGGAATTCCCAGTAAGGCGCGGGTCATATGCTCGCACTGATTACGTCCCTGCCCTTTGTACACCCCCCCCCCCCCCCTCGCTACTACCATGGTCGGGTGACTTGGTAGATTATATATATTATATATATAGAAAAGCAGCAAAGAACCGCAAAGAACAATGAAAAGACAACATGGCTCAGAGGTGCATGTGGACTGTAGCAGAGACAAAAGCGACTCAGGTGAGGAGTTGAGGGCAGGCACATGAGCAGGCAGTGCGTACTGAATGATGATTGTATGTTGGTTCGTAGCGTGCATTGTTGCAATGTTACTTTTCTTGGTGGTTTATTAAATTACGGATTTTTCAAATGTTCATTTTTTTCCTTGTGCTTAAAAATCATTAAAAAAGCGTGATTATGTGGCATATGCTACGCCGTGGTTGGCTAGTGTGTAAATAAAACCAGCATGTTTCTTATGCCAGTCCGATTTAGAGTACACATAGAATAAATATGATATTTCGCCTTATACAGTTTCTTGTATTTTTGCCTTATACAATTTCTTGTATTAGGAATTTATTAGCTTTCGCATACCCCTTGGGGTCAGAGCACAGGGTCAGCCATTGTACAGCGCCCCTGGAGCAATTACAGGTTAAGGGTCTTGCTCAAGGGCCCAGCAGAGTAGGATCTCTTTTGCCAGTTACGGGTTTTTCAAACCGGCAACCTTATGGATACCAGCACAGATCCTTAGCCTAAGAGCCACCACTCCGCCCTATGCATGCAAAACTGGTATAGTACGCACACAAAATGACACAAGACTCACTTAAAATTGATCTGCTGCATGCATAAAACCAGTAGAGTTTATACACAAAACCAATACATAACACATATGAAGCAAGTACAAGATGTTTATGAATCTGGTAAAATTCATAAACAAAACCAATACTATATCCAGTATAAGCAGACCAGTCACATAGGAACACAATCAACATAGTTCATCTGCAAACTGACAGCATACTTAAGTGCAAACCAGTGCAGTCCACTCACAAACCAATAATAAATGCACATAAACCAGTGATACACATGCAAGTCACTGAAATTCATCTGCAAGCCAGTAATATACACATGTAGTTCACACACAAACCAATAACACACACACACACACACACACCTGATCGTATAGTTCACATGAATGAAATCTGCATTTTATATATGCAGGCCAAACCAAACTGATAGTAAATACTCATAAACGATTAGAATGAACATGCAAGCTACTTAAATACAGAAATAAATGATTTATGGCCTGTTTGGCACCTCATAGGGCCCGATACTTCCAGAATAGGCTTAATAACTAATAAAAGGATAAAGATTATCATCATCTCACGGTCGAGAGGTGACTTACTCGTACATGACATTGTATTATAAACACTAATTATTGTTATTTACAAAAACACACCCACTCACTGTTTATCGTCCACAGATCGTAATATTCTAAACCCTTGATGTTAATGCACAGAAGCATTGTTATTACTTACTTATCATAAACTTCCTAGTGAGCTCTGCTGGTATGTAGTGGTCTACTGGTATTTGACTGATGCACACCGATAAACCCCTTTCAGCTAAGCGATAACAATCAGATCGAGTTTCCTTCGTGTAAATTCTGAGAAAACACACAAAGAATGCTATCTCGAAAACTTGTAACAGAAAACATCAGCGCCTTGTAGACAGATATTGCAACACATTCAGCACCCTTTTCCACGAGTGAGTAAGATGCCTGGTCAGGGGATGCGTGTTTTCCAATTCCAAGACAGAAACACAGGCCACAGTTATGGTAAAATGCCTCAGTCCAAGTGCTGCTCCCTCATTTCTCAGAAAACAAGATGCTAGAATTTTAAATGGCATTTCCTGCATGTGGGCCTTCTCTGATGTTTCGCTCTGCTTTTACATCCCCAAAACCTGAGTGTTACATTAACTCGTGTCTCTAAATCAGTCTGATATGAGTGACGGTGGGTGTGTGACTTGCAAAACATGATCTGGTGTCCCATCAGGTTCTGGTACATGGAAAGAGCCTGATGCTATCAAGATAGTCTCCCTCTCCCTAGACTATATAATGGAAAAAGGTCTCCAAAAAATGAATCTGGTAAGAACCACCGTAAAACAGCATCCATACTCTTAAAAATGATGGTTCTGTAATAGTATTTTATTGGGTTGTGTGGTTCCTCACTGAACTTTACAAAGAACCACTTCTTTCTTAGAAAGGTTCTTTGCATATGATACTGCTTCTAGGGGCTTTGAAAAGGTGTTTAATATGTGGACCAAACAGAAATCTTTAATGTATAAAATTCTGCCTAACAGGATAATAAGAGCTCAAGAACGTCTGAACTTAGCCTGTGGTACTGTATGCAGCAAGAGTCCTTTTAAAATGAGGAATCCATTGGTATAACAAATCCTGTTATCATCTATTCAAGGCCATTTATGGAACTTGTTACTGGTCTAAATAGATTAAGGTTCTTTCAAGGACCCTTCACGTGGAAGGTTCTTTTGGGATCCAAACAATTGCTCTATAGAACCACTATAGCACCTTTATTTTTAAGAGTCTACATAACGGTTCTTCAATGCCATATTATTGAGTTATTTGGTTCCTTGTTGAACTTTTCCTTGAAAATTAACCATTTTATTTTGAGGTGGGTTCCTTGTCTACAAAATTGTTTTGGGGGAGCTTGAAAAGGTTCCTAATTTGTGGACAAACATATCATCTCTTCATGATTAATTATGGACCCTGTAATGGGTCTTTCTGGAACCTTTCTGCAGATGGTTCTTTTATGAACCAAATATGGCTTCCCTACAGCATCAGTCTGAAGAACCACTCTGGCACTTTTAATTTTAAGAGTGTAGTCATCCACCTTTGGTCCTGAAAAAAAGGAGCCACAAATACCACAAGAAGTGGCAACAACTTTACGACATATCCTGTCTCTCCAAAATCCTAAACCTCACCCAGTTCAATAGGCTAAAAGTTATTTGAGGAGTGCATGTCCAGATATCAGTTAGAGAACATCGCTCCTGGTTAAAAGTAATATGAGCTTTAATCTAGAGGGATGGGGCAGACATAACTTAAAGTTTCTCTTTTACTCAAATAAACAAATTGGCATCACTACTGCAAATATCATGAAAGATTTGCACTGTTTTAAATGGACAATATAGAAGAGTTCCTTCTTCTTCTTGCTCTCTTTTGCCAATACTTATTTTCTTGGTGAATGAAGATGTATAAAGGTGGAAAGTGATAGACAATCTGATAACGGATTGGCACTGTTACCAAGGTTACAGTGTTATAACAAATGTGTTTGGTGGAGTCTAATTAGCTGCACCTGAGCCTAATGAGAAGACCCTGGAGGTCACCGCCGCAGGTGTGATTTTATTAAGTTCCTGAAAATAATCCTTAGTGACATCGATAGCTGGGTAATTGAAGTCTTAATAATATGCCCATAGCAAGGGGATGTGTGTGAGAGTTCACTTCGATTTGTGAGCATGCCATGTTACATAGAGTAGACAGATCAAATGAGTTTTAGTTTTGTGGGTCAGGCTTCAGCTGTCTCAGTTCAATTTATTCTTGCAAGATACAGAGAGAAAAAAAAGATGAAATTCAATAACAGAGGCAGATATAGCAATTGGACAGAAACAAAGAGAGTCTTTAATTAAAATGGATTTTATCAGTATGGGTTGTTAGAAAAACAACCAAAAGACATCAAAAAAGTTTGGGGCAGCCACCTGTATAATATGCCCTGGCTGCAAAAGGTAATAGTTGAGAGATGTTCACAAGTCAGAGTCCAAAACAGTACTAAATTAGGTTGTTAAAGATGGTGGCTTTATATAACGAGACTGGAAGTGATGTCATGAGTGGCACCGAAATTGGAAGTGACATCATCAATGGCGGCGGGACCGTAAGTGGCATCACTGGGATTTCCTGTGGATGTTCTGGAAAGGGATTAAGAAAGAAAGTCATTGTACTTCGCCTCACCCTGGTCTGCTGTGGAATTACTATCATTCAGGCCCTTTAGTTGACTCTCAATCGCATGTGTGTGACAGGGATTACCCTGAAAGCCATAGCCAGACAATAAAGTTCTGACACTGAATTGTAAGGTTTAAGTTATTTCAAACAGCAATAACTTTTACAGACTGCATATTTAAGTGGCCTGTGCAATGATTTTAACATTTTTAATTTTGGGGTTGTAAATATATTGTAATGGGAGAGTAGATGAAAGAAGACACGTGAGTGGCTAATGCAAACAACCAATGGAGGAACTTGTTATGAAGGAGTGAGGCTCAAAACAGGAGATAAGTAAGGACTGTACAGAAAAGAACAGGTAAAAGAAATCATGTCATGAACTATGCACACTGTCTGTTTTCTGACTGTAGGGGGTCCCTTAAATGAGCTGGCTTAGCATTTAAACTGACCAAGGGACGCTGTCACACCCGGCTTTCCTTGGACCTGAGGACGCCACTTCCTACTCTACTTCTTTCTTTTTTACATAAACCGGAAAGCCCCTAACAGCCGGAGTGGAGCTGCTTCTCTCTCAGTCTCAGTGCTGCACTGTCCATATATGTAGTGCATTAACATAGCCCACTCACTACAGTGACAAACAAAAATTCACATGTCAGCTAATCTTCTTTTTTATATAAAATCAACAAATTTCAGTCCAATCAGTCAAAGCATTTTTAAAATTTTTGATATTTAGTTGTTCTGCTGTAGAAGCTGGGATGGATGGCGCACATGCAAAAAAAGGAAGGCAAGGATCATGTTGCCTTGGCCAGGAGACAGGCACAAGATGCCAATATAGAAGTGGATATACTGGCATCCCAGCAGGGCTGAACCAAAGAACAACACCCATTTGGGAAGCAAGTGTGATAAAACGACAGAGGGAGACAACCTGTCAGGACTACATGCTTCCCTGATACGCAAGGTGGCACCTGTATGGACACTTGCAAGGCATGCTGGGAACTTTAGTCCTATGGGTCAGCCTTGTGGGTGCTGCAAGAGGGGGCTTTTGGGACCCATGATCTCTAATTTGTGGGTCTTCCATTTGACCAAGAAGTGCTTCCAACAGGCTTTACCCTAGCAGCAGAAGTACTCCTGGGTCCAAGATAAGGGAAGCTGCTCAGCCTCATCCAGGTAAGTTGGAGTCGGGTGAAGGACAAAGCTCATCTGGATGAAGAGAGAAAGAGAGAAGAAGAGAAGAATTGCATTGTGCTTTCAAAGCCTTTTTTTGTAAGGTATTTATACAAATAAACCTTTCTATTGTAATGGAACTTGTGTTTGTTGTTTGGGGTGCTGCAATGTCCCCTAGTGGTCACAAACCCAAAACAATGATATATTGAAATGTCCTTTCTTAGCAGGTAACCACTATCCTAAACACACAATCTGTCAAATTTCAGCTTTTCAACTAAACAGGAAATTATGTTTTTGTTAATGAAAAAGTGAATCAACTTGGCATTTTAGATAGATAGATAGATAGATAGATAGATAGATAGATAGATAGATAGATAGATAGATAGATAGATAGATAGATAGATAGATAGATAGATAGATAGATAGATAGATAGATAGATAGATAGATAACCAGGAGGGTCTGAGGACAGGACTGTCTGATAAATTATAATGAATTGAGTAGAATCAAAGAAAGATGTCATCACAGAAGTGGAACGACTAATTTAAGGATAGGCTGCTTTAGGATGGAGAGTTCATGAGAAAGAAGGTGTGTGTGCGAGAGTAGCAAATCAGAAAAATGTTCCTGTGAAATAAGGAAAGGGAAAATATTCTTTATGAATAAAGAAAATTCAACTTGATCACTTACTCTGGAACACATCATTAAGTTTGAGTAAAGGTAAAGATGAGACAGTTAATTTACAAACTAACATGCTAAGCTTCCGAGTAACAATTGTATTTTTAACCATGGGAGTCACAGTAGTTGGTAGCACTGCCTCTGAGTTACAAGGACCTGTGCTCCATTTGCAGCCTAGTCACTATATGTTTAATTTTTGGATGTGTAGGTTTCATTTATTGGTGCAGTTGAAAGTGTGGGTAGGAGCACAATTGTGCCCTGTGTTGCCCTGGCATCTTATTCTGGCTTGGCAGTTGCCTTTCATTCAGTGTTGCCAGGATTACATCTGCAATTAGCAGCTTCAGCCAATGGAATGAGTAAATTGTAGAACACATAACTGCCCATATAACTGCCGGATGTTGTGACTTTGTGTGTATCCTCTAACCGCAGAAATGTGAAAATAAATTGATTTATTAACTTGATTATGAATTACTTTGTGTAAAAGTGCTAGGTAAATAAATCCATTGAAAAAAATAAGTTTCCTTCGTAAATTTCTAATAATTTTCAAAATTCTTATTTGTGTATTGCTAATCAATAAAAAATGCAAATGAAATTCTTATAACAACTCGAATGCTGGATTTTCTTTTAGAGAAGGAAAAAATGATGTGCATTTGCCATGTAGCCATGATATGCCATTATTTACTGGTGTTCAGACAGCACCTCCAGAAATTATTTTGAGATGCAAGGAGACCAGAAGATGTTATGTCACTCAGACTCATAATCAAGAGCAGGCAAAGATCAGAACCAAAAAGATAATACATTTACTTACATTTACTTATTTGGTTGACATCTTTATCCAAGGAGACTTACAACATTTATGTTACAACTGGTTACATTTCTTTTTGGATTTCCAATTGGAGCACAGTCAGATCAAGTGACTTCCATACAGTCACACAGTGTCAGCAGCAGGGTAATAATAAGCAGCAAATAAAACATGAGGGCAAATTGCAAGAGAAATCAGGAGCAGAAGGAATTAACAAAACTGAAACAAATCCTAGGGCTAGGCCTACTTGATAAATAAACTAACTACTCTAAAAGTTTTTTTGATAGAATTTTAAGTTATGTTGCGGAGCTGTCATACTTATAGAGGAACTTCACATATGAAATTGAATTGCCGCTCAAGGTCAGGTGAAGTGTAACTGCATGCTGCGTAAATTAAAGATGATAATCACACAGATAGATAGATAGATAGATAGATAGATAGATAGATAGATAGATAGATAGATAGATAGATAGATAGATAGATAGATAGATAGATAGATAGATAGATAGATAGATAGATAGATAGATAGATAGATAACCAGGGGAGTCTGAGGACAGGACTGCGTGAGAAATTAGAATGAATGGACTAGAAACAAAGAAAGATATCGTCATCACAGAAGTGGAAGGACCAAGTTAAGGATAGGCTGCTTTAGGATGGAGAGTTCATGAGAAAGAAGGTATGTGTGCAAGAGTAATGAATCAGAAAAAGGATCCTGTAAAATAAGGAGAGGGAAAACATTTTTTATAAGGAATAATTTATGACAAGTGGTTAAACGCTTTTGGTCCACAGTTTGCTGGAGCTGTGGTTAGCACTGCTGCTTCACGGATCCAGCATTCTTGGTTGCAATGTCATACCCAGGCTCTGTCCATGGGAATCCTCTGCATGTGAGGTTAGACAAATTTGTCCTTGTATCCGTCTTCTGGTGGGTATGACCCTGAACTGGATTAAGTGAGTTTGAGTATGTTATGTTGCTTTTTTATTATCTGAAGCAGTGCTGATTTTGTTTTGTGTCCTTAAAATAAGTTTTTTTTTTTGCTTTTCATATGCTGATTTCATTTCTTACAGGTTAGAGGTTAGGTTTAGTATTAGGGCTGCGGTTAGCGTGTACATTCACAGCAGGGAAGATCTCTACCAGAACAAGGTTATTCTCTTATTGGAGAGTCTGCTTATTCCAGAGTTGACATTTATATCTTTATTCCATAATTAAGTAATTACATACACAGGGTAAGAAAATAAATGTGTCAATAACACATGCAATTGGAAATGTGCCCCTTACAGATGATTACAGGTAAATTAAAATGGTGTTATAATCAGGATCTTTTATACATTTTTTCTACATGTTTTTTATTCCTATTACATCTTATATCATGGGTTTGAAACATGCAGAACTCATATCTACTCAATAATAAGTATTTCAGGATACATTTTTTAAGAAGTTAATATTCTTTCACTCATTTCGCAACTCCATTTGTTTTCATTTGTTGTGCTGATCGCTATGGTAACTAGATGAGCAACGTGATTTATTTTGTCTTTGACATGACCGACCGCATAAAAGGTCAATTTTGAGGATCTCTGGGTTATCTGTGATTGGATTGAAAACAAAGGACTCTGTTCATTTGGTGTGTGCTTTGTAGTAAATTCAGAATCTTTTGAACCACTGCAATAATGATTCTGGGTTGCGATTTGTGTTTAAATAAAGATAGGATCAGGGGCATTTCTAGGATTCGCAGGTATCATGGTCAGGGTCTTAGTATCCTGTTGAGGTAGGTGGGGAGGGGGTTGGTCCCCCTTGTGGTTTTGTGCATGTTTGTACAAATATATAAAGTCAAAGACAAAACTTTCAAGTGTTAGGCCCAATAGATCATATATAAAATAGACAAAAAGATCAGGGGCTTAGACCACTGAAACACCCACCCCAAACCCCATAGAATGGATTTTTTGGTATTTGATTTAGGATCAGCTCTTGATTATGTTTTGTCTTCCACTCCCTCAAAAAAAATCTATCTTCCCTCTAGTGAAGGCAGAATCGATAGAAGGGTGCGTCTCATACAATCCTATACTGCTGGGCTTGCAGTCATACATAGATAGAACTTTATTTGTCCCCATGTAGTAGTATGTCTAGGATCAGACAAGTGTGAAAACTAAGTGCAGGCCAGGTGTGTCACATGTCAGAGGAGGAGTGGTCTGATTTGCTGATGAGCTCTGGTTAACTGCCGTGATCCCCATTTGGGGTCATGTATTTTAACCCGCCTAGTAACGCCATCTGACAGTCACATTTTTAAAATAGGATGTTCACGTGCTCCAGAGGGACGTTGCCTGTAAGAGAGAACCTAAAGTGACCATGTGCATGCAGTGTGTTGAGCACACAAGCTCATTTTTCTGGTCCAGTCATTGCTTTTCGTCAGAAAAGTGAAACATGTTTTTTGAAAGCAGAAAAGACTTTACTCACCGACACTAACTTTGGTGACAGTGAATTTATCTTGATTCCTGATGAATGTTGAATGCGATAATAGCACTTTTTTCATGTCACTGTAATTTGGATGGATACAATGGACCCAAATACCTTGAGTCTCATTTGGGGCTCATAGCTGATACTGACTAGAATTTCAGCAAATATTTCATGATTGTGTTTTACAGGAAATGGCTCGACATAGGCTTCGTTCTTTGAATGAAATCGATGATATTATAAATGCCGATGACTTTTTTGATTCAAACAATGAAGATGTTGGCAATGATCCTATAGATATTGTGGAAATTCCTACAGAACCTGGTCAATGAAGTTTCTGACAATAAAGGTTATCGATGATGACATTATCGATGATGAAGAATCAGCAGATGTTCCTGGACTTGTTGAAATTCATCGGGCGACAGGAAGGGATGAACCAGCTATAGTGGACCTGGCTGTGCCATCAACAAATACAGTAGAACCTCTGGTAACAAACATTTCCGAACACGTACAAATCGGGTTACGATCAAAAAGTCTGCCAAAACTTTGTATCTGTTCACGACCACATGCTCTTGTGGTGAACATAAACATTGGCGACCAGTTTCGTTATGTGCATATGCGCCAATGATTTGCCATTCTCCGTTTCCCATTTTCTTTTGTTTGCGTTTACAGGGCCTAGTAAAGCAGCTGATGTTGCAAAAGGAGTTATAATGTTAACCAAGCAGAGGCCTCAAGTGCTGGAAGACGTGGAAAAACTGTTGGTAGTGTGGTTGAACGAGAAGCAACTTGCAGGGGATAGCGTAAGTGAGCTAATCATATGTGAGAAAGCCAGGAAGATTCATGGCGATTTGCAGAAAAAAAATCCTTCTTCGAGTGGCGAAGGTGAGGAATTTAAAGCCAGTTTGAGAAGTTTTGCCCTGTGCTGAAAACTCATAAAAAAAAAGTGTTTACAGCGAGCGGTTCGTAAGGGTCTAGCGTGAACTCTTACAATGTTAGTTTTCTATGTTGTTGAAGGTTTTCTCAGTGTTATTCAATGTTTTTACATTTAGTTTATTATTACACTGTGCATTCTATGGTATAATTAACTCTTTTTGTGCTAAAACAATATATATTTACATACAGTTTGTATGGTCCGGAATGGATTAATTATATTTACATACAATCTTATGGGGAAATCACGTTCGGGTCGCGACCAAATTGGGTCGTGTACAGAATTTTGGAACGAATTACAGTCGTGACCAGAGGTACCACTGTATAGCTACAAAAGATATAGCCACACCACCTGCTGAAAAGGGTATCCGTCAATAAGGGCGCGCACATAAAGGCAACCTTCAAAAGGGCGACCTCAATTGGGCGCGGCGAATAAAAGCGCACATAAATAAAAGCGATCTTCAAAAGGGCGACCTCAATTGAGCGCCGAATAAAGGCGCGCGCAAATAAAGGAGCGCTTCAAAAGGATGACGTCAATTGGGCGCAGCGAATAAAGGCAAACACAACAAAATTACAGAAAATTTATTAGATAAAGGCAATGATTGAACGTATAAAAAGGTGAAAGCAAGAATATTAAAACATCCAATTAATTAATGCATGAACTTCTAACGAACTATTTCTAAAGCTCTCTATATTTCGTTGTTTTCAAAATTACAGAAAATTCGATTAAGGCAATGACTGTACATATTTCATTGTTTTCAGATTATTGGAATTCTTCTTTTCCCTGGCTATCATTCTCTTCCTCAAGAACAGATACATTGGTGTGAAGATGAGGACAAAGATGTCCAATGCATGAGAAAATGCATGAGTCGAAACAGATATGTGGAAATCAAGTGGTACCTCCATTTCAGCGACAGCTCTGAGCTTGAAGGGATTCCAGCAGAAGAACGGAATAAGCTCTTCAAGATTCACCCATTGATCGACAAACTAAACAAAAACTTTCTGCAATTTGGCGTGTTCTCTGAAAATTTGAGCGTTGATAGTTCGATACTATGGGAATCACTATCTCAAGAAGTTTACGCATGGTAAGCCCATAAGGTTTGGATTAAAACAATGGGCAATCTGCTGCTCACAAACAGGCTATTGTTACCAGATGCCAGTGTATGAAGGCAAGTCAAAAGACACCGGAGATGACTCAAGTGTGACCGGGCTTGGGGCATCTGTTGTCCTGAAAATGATTTCAAACACTGACAAACTTTACTTTGACCATTTTTTCATGGGATTCTCTCTGATGAAACATTTGTAAGATACTGATGTTAAAGTAACAGGAACTGCTCAATTCAACAGAATGAACAAGTGCCCTATTGCGACAGAGAAGGAGATGAAGAAAAAAGAACGGGGGACATACGACTACAGATTTGATTCGCGGAATAAAATTTTGGCTGTCACCTGGAACAACAACAGCTGCGTGAGGCTACTATCCAACCATGAAACCATCGAGCCTATCTCACAGGTGAAGCGATGGAGTTGGACTGAGAAGAAACATGTTCAAGTCCCCCAACCCAAACTAATCACAGAGTATAACAGGCATATGGGGGGAGTGGACAAGGTGGATTGGAACATCGAAAAATACAGAATCAGTATAAGAGGAAAAAAGTGGTACTTCCCTTTGCTTACCAATGCCATGGACGTAGCACTGGTGAACGCCTATGCATTTATTGTCTCGCAAACGGTACAATTCCCTGGCTGGATTACAGAAGGATGGTTGCCAGAGCATATCTTGCTCTGTCTTCACCAATATCCAATCCGAAAAAGGCTGGGAGGAAATCTTTCCCTAAATCATCAATCAATCGTCTTCCCGTTGACATCAGAACATTCAGATTTCACTACATCGAACGTACAGAAATGGGCAAACAGAGGAAATGTGCAGTATGAAAGACAAATGCAAGAAAACAACATTGTAGATACGATGTTGAACTACACACGGAATGCTTTCAAGAATGGCATCAAAAATAGATAGTGGGTACCATGATCCCCATTTGGGGATCGGACTAAAATATGAAATTTTGGAACAAATGCTGGTGCTGTAATTTAGATGTAAATGGATAGAAATAAAGTAAAAAAATATTCAGAAAAAATCTGGCAGTTATTGCTGGTTCATACTTTTGTGGAACATCCATCAGCTAAAGACTAAGGTGCAGAGAAGTTCTGCTGAAAACATCTAAACAAGAAGATATCAAAAAGCCTTTGAATTTGTTTTGGATTAAGCAGGTTCAGAACTTTTGATATAAAAAACGTATTTACATTATTGGGCAATGCATCAGAAACCCAAATGTGTAAGTACTACAGCCAGCATAGACTGTTGCTGCCTGCCAGTTTGTGTATCTCAGTTCAGGCCTGGAAACTGAGAAACATGAGACACTTAGTAAAATTCACAGAGACAACAGAAAATGCAATTCAAAATTGGGAAAGCTGGCCAAATAAAACCCCCCCGTCCTACTACACAACATTTCCAAATTAATTTACCTAATGTTAGAGAATCACAGACAGTCGGGGTACCCACTCGTGAAGGCTTATCAAGTGGCGTGGCATATCCAGTGACTTTGTCAAAATGTCTTATGATTTGTCACAACAAAATTCAGGTTGTAGGGGTAGGCTTTTGTGCAAGTATGAATTTACAACCAGTAAACCTCAACTAGAATTACAATGCATACAATGGGTGTTTTGAATTGCGTGAAAGGAGGAGATGCCTGTCTGCCCAGTGTCTTGTGTTTGTTGTACTATGACAGAATGGAAAAAGGTAAAAGGGCTAAGATTGCGGATGAACTCACCATACTAGGAAAACATCTGTGCAGAAATCATGGCCTTCAGGCAGCACATAAATTGTCTACCAAAATGAGGGGAACTTGTGATATTTTCACAGTGCAGTAGAACATTTGAAACTGTGCTGAAATGTCATGATGTGGGTTATGTAATCAGCAATCCCTTGTGATTAGTAGGTGAGCAATTTGTCAATAGAGTGAGGATTTATATTAATGATAAGCCAGAAATTCAAGTGAAACTGAATTAGTTTTACTACTATGATGTTTCACAACTAGTTAAATTTAAGCAATTGAGTCAGGAATATTAATGTTTTATATATATATATATATATATATATATATATATATATATATATATATATATATATTAATTGAATTTGTAATGTGGGTCCCGACCTGAATTGTGTGGTTGGTTACCTACTCATGCATGAGCGCATAGGGAGCAGCTTAAGGACCAGATGTGTACCGCGATATGTCGTGCCAGGGGAAACGGCGGGGTACTACCCTCTCTTTCTTTATTTCCTCAGAAAAGATGAAGCACTGCCACCGTGAGTTAACCTGGATGCCTAAAGAAACCAGCCACTTCCGGGTTCCTTTCTTCCTTCTGGTCCCCTCCTGATGATGTCATTTCCTCCATCCACCACCACGATTTCTTCCCAGCATCCCATCTGTTCACTTCCGTTCCAACCTCATAAATTGTCTGCCTGTCAACCGTCATTTGTCTGTTATGTATATTGTATCACAACCTGACTGACCATACTTTCCTGACAGTATACGGGGACGGAATCCCAAACCTTTATCATTGTTTGTGGTCTTTTTATATATATATATATATATATATATATATATATATATATATATATATATATATATATATATATATATATATATATATATATATACACATACATATACCAGCTGCGTGTGGTCTTTGGGACAAAAAATAACCTGAAGACTCCCTGGCAGTTTTATTCTAATCATGAACTTGGAGAGGTGTCAACTAACTGTTAAGAATTACCCAGTGTGAAGTACGTGGACCCACCTGTGCTTGCTGCCACACTGGCTTTCATAAGAAGACCCTGACAATACTGTATCTTAGCTGTATCGCTGGCATATGAGTCCTATTAATCTTTATTTCAAGAAAATACCTCCAGAATGACAATTTTTTAGTGAAAATTTCAAGCCTTCCCCAGAGTTGCTGAGGTGTTTCACTTGCACGTTATTGAGTCGTGGCGTTTGCTTCGTTTTGATGTTTGTCTTTTCAGCTGTGTGATTAGCATGACATCGTTGTTGCGCAGCGGTGTTTGCTGAAAACACATCTTTTGTAGTGAGAAGTGAAGTGCATGCAAGTGCCGAAAAAAATGTTAAAGGTCATGCATGCGCCATCTAGTGGCTGTGTTTGAGTGTGAGCAGAGTGGACTGCTCCATACACACACAGGTCTTCATGTTCATGTATGTCTAATATACAGTTAGGTCCATAAATATTTGGACAGAGACAACTTTCTTCTAATTTTGGTTCTGCACATTACCACAATGAATTTTAAATGAAACAACTCAGATACAGTTGAAGTGCAGACTTTCAGCTTTAATTCAGTGGGGTGAACAAAACAATTGCATAAAAATGTGAGGCAACTAAAGCATTTTTTTAACACAATCCCTTCATTTCAGGGACTCAAAAGTAACTGGACAATTGACTGAAAGTCTATTTCATGGGCAGGTGTGGGCAAGTCCGTCGTTATGTCATTATCAATTAAGCAGATAAAAGGCCTGGAGTTGATTTGAGGTGTGGTGCTTGCATGTGGAAGATTTTGCTGTGAACAGACAACATGCGGTCAAAGGAGCTCTCCATGCAGGTGAAAGAAGCCATCCTTAAGCTGCAAAAACAGAAAAAACCCATCCGAGAAATTGCTACAATATTATGAGTGGCAAAATCTACAGTTTGGTACATCCTGAGAAATAAAGCAAGCACTGGTGAACTCAGCAACTCAAAAAGACCTGGACGTCCACGGAAGACAACAGTGGTGGATGACCGCAGAATCATTTCCATGGTGAAGAGAAACCCCTTCACAACAGCCAAACAGGTGAACAACACTCTCCAGGGGGTAGGCGTATCGATATCCAAGTCTACCATAAAGAGAAGACTGCATGAAAGTAAATACAGAGGGTGCACTGCAAGGTGCAAGCCACTCATAAACCTCAAGAATAGAAAGGCTAGATTGGACTTTGCTAAAGAACATCTAAAAAAGCCAGCACAGTTCTGAAAAAACATTCTTTGGACAGATGAAACCAAGATCAACCTCTACCAGAATGATGGCAAGAAAAAAGTATGGAGAAGGCGTGGAACAGCTCATTATCCAAAGCATACCACATCATCTGTAAAACACGGTGGAGGCAGTGTGATGGCTTGGGTGTGCATGGCTGCCAGTGGCACTGGGACACTAGTGTTTATTGATGATGTGACACAGGACAGAAGCAGCCGAATGAATTCTGAGGTGTTCAGAGACATACTGTCTGCTCAAATCCAGCTAAATGCAGTCAAATTGATGGGCAGCGTTTCATGATACAGATGGACAATGACCCAAAACATACAGCCAAAGCAACCCAGGAGTTTATTAAAGCAAAGAAGCGGAAAATTCTTGAATGGCCAAGTCAGCCACCTGATCTTAACCCAACTGAGCATGCATTTCACTTGTTGAAGACTAAACTTCAGACAGAAAGGCCCACAAACAAACAGCAACTGAAAGCCGCTGCAGTAAATGCCTGGCAGAACATTAAAAAGGCGGAAACCCAGCATCTGGTGATGTCCATGAGTTCAAGACTTCAGGCTGTCATTGCAAGGCAGCAAAGGGTTTTCAACCAAGTATTAGAAATGAACATTTTATTTCCAGTTATTTAATTTGTCCAATATATATATATATTGTCACACACGTGCGCATGTCAGGCAGCATGGAGGTCTAACTAGTGCTGAATAGCAGGTACAGGGGGTGACCAAGTGTGCTAATGCCTTCTCTCCCATTCTTTCAAGAGCAGTAAGAACTAATTTCCTTCCTCTTCCAGCTTTAGACAACGTCCCCTGATGACCTCACATCTGTCTTCCCTCCAGATGACCCACCTCTAACCTGTCTCTCCACTATAAAAACCCTTCACCTTTGCTCTGCAATCGGTCCTTGTTGATGACTCAGTCTTGACAGATTACTCGGCAAAGTTTCATGCAGCCTTTTTTTGTCCCGTGAAACCTACAATATTTGGGGTGGATCCCCAAAATCTTTTTCCCGTGTTTGTCTCTCTTTACAATATATACATATATATTTTTTCCCTATATTTTTGTCTTGCATTAGTGCCAAATAGGGCACTACACTTCCCATCAGACAGCAGCAGTGCACTGTGTCTGATGATAGCCCACTTGAACAGTGTGCCACACTCAAAGTTTGAATGGCAAGTGTACAGCTTTCTCCTCAACTATGATGAGTAACAGTTTCATTGCCTTGCTGACTTACAGCTTTTCTCTATAACTACGTCTTTTCATATTATTGTGGACTGTCTTTAGCCAAATTGCATTTTAAAAAAAAAATACAGTTTCCACCGTTATTTTCATCTTGACCCTTTTCTGAGAAACTGACCAATCCAAAAGAGGTGTACAGTGATCCCTCGCTATATCGCGCTTCGCCTTTCGCGGCTTCACTCCATCGCGGATTTTATATGTAAGCATATTTAAATATATATCGCGGATTTTTCGCTGCTTCGCGGGTTTCTGCGGACAATAGGTCTTTTAATTTCTGGTACATGCTTCCTCAGTTGGTTTGCCCAGTTGATTTCATACAAGGGACGCTATTGGCAGATGGCTGAAAAGCTATCCAGCTAACTTTCTCTCTCTCTCTCTCTCTCTCTCTCTCTCTTGCGCTGACGTAGGGGGGTGTGAGCAGGGGGGCTGTGTGCAGCTGCTTCCTGAAGGACATGCTGCACGGAGCTTCGCATACTTAAAAGCTCAAAGGGCACGTATTGATTTTTTTTATCTGTCTCTCGCTATCTCTCTCTCTCTCTCTCTCTCTCTCTTCCTGCTCCTGACAGAGGGGGTGTGAGCTGCCGCCTTCAACAGCTTTGTACCGGCGGTGCTTCGCATACTTAAAAGCCGTATTGATTTTTTTTTTGACTGCTTGCTTTGCACTCCTTTGAAAAGGAAGATATGTTTGCATTCTTTTAATTGTGAGACAGAACTGTCATCTCTGTCTTGTCATGGAGCACAGTTTAAACTTTTGAAAAAGAGACAAATGTTTGTTTGCAGTGTTTGAATAACGTTCCTGTCTCTCTACAACCTCCTGTGTTTCTGCGCAAATCTGTGACCCAAGCATGACAATATAAAAATAACCATATAAACGTATGGTTTCTACTTCGCGGATTTTCCTACTTCGCGGGTGGCTCTGGAACGCAACCCCCGCGATGGAGGAGGGATTACTGTACAGCATTGTTAGACCTCTAAGGAGCAATGTTTCTTTCTTTCCATCCCAACAAACCAATATAAACTAAAAAAATTAATATATTAAAATTTTGCTCTTCACCTTCTAGTATATTTGGTGATGTTATATTTTAGTACATAGCCTATAGAGCGAGATTCAGGTGGCAGACAAGGACCATGTTGGCATGTTGCTTGTTGTTCTTGATGGCAAATTGGAATGTCATTGCACTGTTTACATGAGATACATCATCTGAAACTAACGTTTGACACTACATTGTATTTAGCCTTACAATTAAAACAATATACATATAATTATAATGCCAGTGCCAATGCGTATTATTAAGCTTGCAGTAGCCTACCAATCAGCATTCAGCTTTAGATGCATTTTATGGTAAGCTAATTGCACATGTAAGAAAAGTACTGAAGAAATGGAAAAAAAATAATGCAATATAGCCAAGCCATGATTAAACAGAATGAAGTATGATTTTTTTCTGTAACGCATGCCAAGTTGCTTTTGTTTAAAAGATGGTAGAAAAAAAATGACTGAGGAGGTAACTTTGACTGTTTCTTATTGGTAGATATTTATTCATATCCATTTTATGACAAGGCATCTAATTTTAAAGTTTGATGCCAATACGGCATTGTGATTTATAACAATTTGAAATCACCTTTGAATAAATTGCCTTTGAATAATCTTAGCATTCGTCACACTCCTGTGCTTGCGGACCAACTTACTGGCTTAGATGATGACAATATTACCCCATATGAACTGAGGGCGCTAAGCACTAATGGTATCTCATCTTCATTCCCCTCTGCAGAAAGGAAGATTGATGTGCCACAACCTATGACGCCACTTCCGGGGTCAGCCCATCTGTATCCACCTCTTCCTCTCAGAAACCATCATAAATGGAACCACCGCCATCTTGGGACAGACTCAAACAAAACAACAGACCTAGTCTTGACTTAGCATTAACACACATTTTCTTTAGTGTCTTTTGCGCAGATTTTTATTATACAGGGTTTGCCTTAAGGTGCCCCAAACCATTTATGAGCTTCTTTGTGTTTTTTTACACATTACTGAATTGTGCAGCAGCCTCTGTGAGACATCCACCAACACCACACTTCTCCCTCCTCCTGAAATTCAACCTCTCAGGGTCCTGTACTGTAGATGCTGACAGTAACCCATGAATCTGATATCCTCAAAGCAACAAAATCCAACAATTTAGGGTGATATGATCTTACGGTCAAAGTTTTGTACAGTGATGGTAGACTTAATAGGAAGATTTTTGGGAGGAAAGCTGCAACTAAACTCCTCTTAAATGTAACAAAATGTTAGCCAATTTTCAGTTTTCACATTATTATGGGGTATCTGAAGTGTAATGGATATTCTGGGGTTACCTAGATGGTGTGTGGTAGAGGATTTGCACACCAACACTTACAAACAAATAGCAACTATCTTCTTACTTGTTCTTTAAACTTTGACCTGGTGTCAGGAGGGGCTCAGAACCCCACTGGTGCTTATTAAAAATACTGGCAATAAACTGGAGAAAGTTTGTGAAGGAGTGCAGTGCTGTTGAGGTTTGCCTAATGAGTAAAAAAAGTCACTCTTGTATGCAACTCAGCATGCTGCGTCCCCCATATTGCTGGCAAACTGAACAAATTTTCTACTTAATCAATAAAAGACAGACATGTGTTTCACATACCAGGTCAGAAACTTGGTGGTGCTAAGATTAGGGCTGCCGACTGTCTTTCTCTGGAAACGAGGACATTCAGGTTGAAAAATGAGGACTTTTGTGGACACCTTTCCCTGTGATGCCATAATACTCCTTTATACTGTCTTATGGTTTTTTAAAATGATATAAACCTTTAGTAACAGTTTATCACTATAAATATGATATGATAACGAGTCAACACATGACCAGCTAACCTGTGTCTATCATACAATATCTGAAAGTAAAGAAAGGTGAAGGTCTCAGTAAATGTTGATCTGCTCAGGTCCACAAAACACTTTGATTGTGCTCTGAGAAAAAAATCAACAGTTTTGGAAATGTCTGTTATGGCAGAGGGCGGCACGGTGGCGCAGTGGGTAGTGCTGCTGCATCGCAGTTGGGAGATCTGGGGACCTGGGTTCGCTTCCCAGGTCCTCCCTGCGTGGAGTTTGCATGTTCTCCCCGTGTCTGTGTGGGTTTCCTCCGGGCGCTCCGGTTTCCTCCCACAGTCCAAAGACATGCAGGTTAGGTGGATTGGCGATTCTGAATTGGCCCTAGTGTGTGCTTGGTGTGTGGGTGTGTTTGTGTGTGTCCTGCGGTGGGTTGGCACCCTGCCCGGGATTGGTTCCTGCCTTGTGCCCTGTGTTGGCTGGGATTGGCTCCAGCAGACCCCCGTGACCCTGTGTTCGGATTCAGCGGGTTGGAAAATGGATGGATGGATGGATGTTATGGCAGAGTGACAGCGGCAACAAGCCGTGGAATTAAATAACGGGGAGTGCCTTGAGCATGGGAAAGGCGCTATATAAATATAATGTATTATTATAATTATTAACAAGAACTGGCTTCTAATTAAGAAACTGGTTGGAGTAAAACTGATTTTCGTTTGAGACCCCAACTTAACTGGTCATCTGTTGGCTCACTTCACACCTCATTTCTGTTTGGGTGCCAGTCAGTCAGTCATGTCATTGTTCAACCCGCTATATCCTAACACAGGGTCATGGGGGTCTGCTGGAGTCAATCCCAACCAACATAGGGCACAAGGTGGGAAGAAATCCTGGGCAGGATGCCAGCCCTCTGCAGGGCACACACACACACACCCACACACCAAGCACACACTAGGGACAATTTAGGATCACCAATGCACCTAACCTGCATGTCTTTAGACTGTGGGAGGAAACCGGAGCACCCGGAGGAAACCCACACAGACATGGGGAGAACATGCAAACTCCACGCAGGGAGGACCCAGGAAGTGAACCCAGGTCACTTAACTGCCACCGTACTGCCAATTGTTTGGGTGCCATTTAAAGAAAATATGAGGATTGAATTCTAAAATGCAAGTCAATTTAAATGAAGGGAACAGGGTTAGAATAAAAATCTGCAGCCACAGAAGTACTTCAGGACCGGAGTTGGACACCCCGATCTACCTGAAAGTCACATTTAAGCGCTCCATTGCCAGAGTATGTCCTGTGGCATTAGCTAAATTGTGATCAAGTGTTCTTCAGGTCCCATTTCTGGTGGGCACTGTGGTGTAGTGTTAAGGTTTTAGTCTTTAAATCATGAGGTTGAAAGTTCAAATCACACTACTGAGACTATGTGACCATGAGCAGGTCACTTCACTTGCCTCTGCTACAATTTCAAATGCTCTGTTTTTGGTTTAGTAGCCTTAGTGTTGTCTTTTCTTGGATTGATTTTATTCGTTTTTAAACTCTCTTTTACTATTTTGTTTTATTTCTTTAAATTTAGTTCTTTTGAAGTTTTGGTTTGCTTGGAATTTTATAGGAATTCGCTTCTGTGTATTCAGTATAAATATTCAATAGCTTCAGTATTTGGTCAAGGTGTATTTTGACAGTTCTGGCATTCCCCGTTGAGATAATTCATAAGAAAATTCCTTAGCCAGACAGAAATCAAAATTATTGCAGACAGAAGCTGGCCAAAGAATCTGCTGGATAAAAAATAGAAATAATAAATTTAATGTTAGATGGTTATAGAAAAAGAAGAAAAAAATAAAGCTTTGGATGATGTGCTAGCCAATGATGAGGAACATGAAAAGTAGATAATGTGCTTAATACATTAACACATCACTTATGTGACATACTAATAAATTATGATGAAGTGAATTGGACAGTGCAGTTGGAAGAAACTAAAGAATGACTTTATGTTTAAATTCAAAGTGCAAATATTATGATCACCTGGATACAGTCTTTACGACTTTAGAATAGAGTGGAGCTCATGATTGGTTTCTTTCTCCTTTACATAATTCAACTAATGCCACAAAAAGCCAAGAGTCAAAAGACAGCACTAAAGTTCTGGCCGAGGCCCCATCCATATGTGAGTCTGTGCACCCAAAGTCCTGAACCTGCACCACTAGTCTTCACAGCTCAGCCTCATTTCCAGCCAAGCTGGGGACTTTTCCAGTGTTACATCCAGTGTCTCAATCAACTGGGGAGCAATCCACATTTGTTCCAAGAGCCCCCTCCAACAGGGAGTCCAGTGCCATGAATCTGGGCTTAAGCCTTTTGCAATACAGCTAGAAGGAGGCCCAACTGTCCAGTTGCCCCAGCCAGAAGGCTGTCCAGTCATGCCAACTGAGAGGTGGTCCATTTGGACAGTCACCCAAAACAGGACAGACCAGTCCAGTCTTTTTTACTGGGAGGGTGAGGTGTTTCTGTTTTGCTTACTGAAATCCTCAGGGGGATCTATTTCTGTTCTTGTCTTGCTGCTCAGTGTGCTGGTTGGACTATTTTAGTGCACTTACATGTGGCTCCGTGAGGGTCTGCCTCAGAATAGTTCCTGAATCTTCTGCTAAAGACTCTTCAAAGTGGGTGTCTGTGTTCAAACTTTTGTTTCGAAGAGACTGCCTGCACCATCTCTGAAAGGGGCATTCTAGTGCTGGGTGTCATGCCCTGGAATGAAGAAACCTGAGTGGTTGCTTCAAAGGGTATGTTTATATTCAAGCAAGAGGCACACTACAGGGGATTATGTTGATATTGTAATTTTATTTTTAACCTTTTGTTTGTTTTTATTTTTAAAATTTATTTATCTCCATAATTTTCCCTGGTCCTGTTTGTTGTGAACTGGGAGTCCCAAGCACTAAATGGTTCCAAAGCACATAGTCCCAATAAAGCTCATGGATGGGGAATATCAATGTTGAACCCTGGTTAGTAATAAGGTCAAATCGTAAATCTTCCATCCATCCATTGTCCAACCCGCTATATCCTAACACAGGGACACAGGAGTCTGCTGGAGCCAATCCCAGCCAACACAAGGAGCAAGGCAGGAAACAAACCCCGGGCAGGGTATTAGCCCACCGCAGGGCACACACACATCACACACACACCAAGCACACACTAGGGACACACACTAGAATCACCAATGCACCTAACCTGCATGTCTTTGGACTCTTTACCCAGAGGAAATTCATGCAGACAAGGGGAGAACATGCAAACTTCACGCAAGGAGGACCTGGGAAGTGAACCCGGGTCTCCTAACTGCGAGGCAGCAGAGCTACCCACTGCACCACCATGCTGCCCATAGTAAATCTTTATAAATTAAAAGTGTTTGTTTCATAGAAAAGCTCAATACATTAAGCTCTGTAGTACACACTTGGCAAGAAGGAGTTGCCATTAAGGGACATCCAAGGAGAACAAGCCCCAAAAAGAGATTCAAGGCAAGGTCAAAAATAGAGCAAACGGGTCCACAATTCAGAAATTCACAAAAAGCACAGTAAAAGAAACAGGAGCTCAGCAACACCAGAGCAATGAACCTCCAGGAACTGTGGAAGACCCTCCAGATTTATAGGGTGGAGGGCAGTTACCACCTGTCAGTTATTGATGGTGATTGGCAGGTGGCCACGCCTCTTGGGGGACCACCCATAAAACACACAGAAAATAGCCAAGGCAATCGATATCCATAGACGAACATGAAAATAAAGCATGATGAACATAATTGGTTTGATTTGGTATGATGTTGTGTCCTCAGACAGAGTCACTGTTTGATTCTGTTGTTAGATCCGCTTCCAGTGTTTCTAGGGGAGGGGCCTCTGAGGTCATAAACCCATGCAAATGGAATTAAAGGACAGCTAGGCGTCCAAATCTTTAACCTGATCCTGAACTGTGAATACTACAACTCTAAAGAACTGAAAGTTTAACATTGTGCTCTTTTTTCGCGTGTACTTTTGGTTTTGACCCTCTTGTTCTTACGACTGTGACCATTATATTGGGCTTCAGTTTTGTTTAGATTTTACCTTTTTTATTTTTTACACACGTCTCCTGGTTTTGCTCAAAAAAGTTTTTCTGACAGTTTGCTGACAGAACGATAATCAACATAAATAAAAGAATCACAAATGATACATAAAACATTGAAAGAAAAGGAACCCTGGATGAGACATGAAAATCTTCCTGATAATTGCTTGTTTAGATAGATAGATAGATAGATAGATAGATAGATAGATAGATAGATAGATAGATAGATAGATAGATAGATAGATAGATAGATAGATAGATAGATGATGATGATCTATCTATCTATCTATCTATCTATCTATCTATCTATCTATCTATCTATCTATCTATCTATCTATCTATCTATCTATCTATCTATCTATCTATCTATCTATCTATCTATCTATCTATCTATCTATCTATCTATCTGTCAGCTTGACCCTAAGGAGCAGAGGTTGGATGGTGCTGAAGGCGCTAGAGAAGTCTAGAAACATAATTCTTACAGCATCACTGTCTCTGTCCAAGTGGGAGAGGGATCGGTGTAGCACGTAGATGATGGCATCCTCCGCTCCCACCTTCTCCTGATATGCGAACTGCAGAGGGTCGAGGGCATGGCGGACCTGTGGCCTTAGGTGGTGAAGCAGCAGCCGCTCCATGGTCTTCATCACGTGTGACGTCAGAGCGACAGGCTGGAAGTCGTTCAGCTCACTAGGACGTGATATCTCTGGGACGGGGGTGATGCAAGATATTTTCCAAAGCCTTGGGACTCTCCCCTGTTCCAGGCTCAGGTTGAAGATATGCTGTAGAGGACTCCCCAGCTCCAGCGCACAAGCCTTCAGCAGTTGTGGCGATACTCCTTCTGGACCCACTGCTTTGCTGGCACAATGTCTCCTCAGCTCTCTGCTCACCTGCACTGCTGTAATTGTGGGTTGGGGGAAACCCTCTCCTATGCTGGTATCAGCAGAAGGATGGGTGGAGGGTGCAGTACTCTGAGGTGAGAGTGGGTTAGGGTGGTCAAACCTGTTAAAAAAGTTGTTCATCTGGTTTGCTCTCTCCACATCTCTCTCGATGGTGGCACCCCGCTTCGAGCTGCAGCCAGTGATGATCTTCATCCCATCCCACACTTCCTTCATGCTGTTGTTCTGCAACTTCTGCTCCAGCTTTCTCCTGTACTGCTCCTTCACTGCCCTGAGCTGGACTCAGAGTTCAGGTGTTAAATGAGACACCAGTTTAAGGTGCCATAGCTTGAGTACCGTGGCATTGACTAGACACATTCATAGCATTTGTTCTTTTTGCTCACTTTTTGTTAAAGTCTGTTGGTCTTTCCGTTTTTTTTCTTTTTGGCTCTGTATTCTGATTTCTGCTTCCTTGAATTCTCTTTTATCATCTTGTTGTCTTTTGGCCTGTCGACACCTGCGAATTTTGTTATTTTCCTCCAGCTTATCTGCAGGATTTTTTATTGTTTGTTTTTTTCTCTCCTCTGAGCCACCAGACCTTATCGTTGTACTCATCTTTAGAGACTTACAATACGATATTACACATACAGTAACACTTCTACTTTCTATAAATTATATGTCTATTCTTGTTACATATTAATTCTTATTGTTAACTTGTTTTTCATTTCTTATAACTATTTGTTTGTCATTTTGTAAACAAGCTACGTATGCCCTGTGTATGAAAATGAGCTACAGAAATAAATGTTGCTGCTGTTTTGTATTTTGTTTTATTATTTAGTTTTGATTCTTCAAATTTAGCAATTTTGACATTCTGAGTTTTGTATTATTTTGAAATTTTAACTTGTATTTGAATTCTCTAAAAGAAATTAATTTAAAATTCAAAGATCTGGTGTTTGGACAAAGTTCTTTTTTGATGGCTTTGACTTTCTTCATTGGAGTAATTCATAGCAAACTCAGTGGTGCAGCTAGAGGTGGGCTGAGGAGGTGGTCGGCCCTTGGCGGCACAGTTTTGGGGGTGGCATTATTGGCCAAAAGGCTCAGTACAATCCGTATGTAAGCAGCAGGGTTCGGAAAAATATCCCTCATGAATGAAAAGAGTAAAATTCTCAGATTTTTATCCACAAATGCTTCAAAAATAATTTTCAGACTGTCTTTCTGTGATGGCATCAGACACAGCAGTTGAAATGAGACAATAACAAAAATAAACATAAACATTGCATCGATAATAATTTCTAGGAAGATAAACAACTAATTTATTAAACTAATAATTAGAACACGGCTTATACTATATTTTGTCTAGGTGATGCTTATAAATAATTATATGTGAAAAAGTATTGCTGTTTCTCTATATATGAATAAATCTATGCAAAATTTATATTAATTTTTCTCTATATGTCATTTTAATTTTGGATATGTTGGAGGGCCGCAAATTGAAGCACCGCCCTGCCCTGAGCTGCACGAACTCGAGCTATGCTACTGAACAAACTGCAAAATTTAATTTAACTCACCAGTCCCTGCATTAACCAAACTGATAATTAGCTCCTAAAAAGCAAATAGGAGAAAACTGGAACGAACAATCAAGTAGTTTGATGCAATCTACTACTTGATGTACAGTGGATTCATGAAGTTTTCAAATCCTTACACTTTCTGCACACTTAATTGTGTCACAGGTTTAATTTTAAATGGTTACATTTTCCATTATTGATCAACAATCTGTACTCAATAACCCATAATGATGAAGTGAAAGTAGGTTTTCAAATTTATTAAAGATCAAAAACTAAAATCTCTCATTCATATAAGTATTGAGACTCTTAATTCAGTACTTTGCAGAAGCCCCTTTGTTAGCAATTACAGGTTCAAGTCTTTTTTTAATAACAACAACAACAATATTTACAGTCATATGAAAAGTTTGGGAACCCCTCTCAGCCTACATAATAATTTACTCTACTTTCAACAAAAAAGATAACAGTGGTATGTCTTTCATTTCCTAGGAACATCTGAGTACTGGGGTGTTTTCTGAACAAAGATTTTTAGTGAAGCAGTATTTAGTTGTATGAAATGAAATCAAGTGTGAAAAACTGGCTGTGCAAAAATGTGGGTCCCCTTGTAATTTTGCTGATTTGAATGCCTGTCACTGCTCAATGCTGATTACTTGCAACATCAAATTGTTTGGATTAGCTTGTTAAGCCTTGAACTTCATAGACGGATGTGTCCAATCAGGAGATATAAAGGTATTTAAGGTGGTCAATTGCAAGTTGTGCTTCCCTTTGACTCTCCTCTGAAGAGTGACAGCATGGGATCCTCAAAGCAACTCTCAAAAGATCTGAAAACAAAGATTGTTCAGTATCATGGTTTAGGGGAAGGCTACAAAAAGCTATCTCAGAGGTTTAAACTGTCAGTTTCAGCTGTAAGGAATGGAATCAGGAAATGGAAGGCCACAGGCACAGTTGCTGTTAAACCCTGGTGTGGCAGGCCAAGAAAAATACAGGAGCGGCATATGTGCAGGATTGTGAGAATGGTTACAGACAACCCGCAGATCACCTCCAATGACCAGCAAGAACATCTTACTGCAGATGGTGTATCTGTACATCGTTCTACAATTCAGCGCAATTTGCCATACATCTGTATGGCAGGGTGATGAGAAAGAAATAAACTAAAATAACGAGTTTTTAACAGTTCTTTAAAATGTTACTCAGCATTAGCCTGATGAATTTCTCTTGGTAAAGTACTCCAGATTTTAGGTGTATAACAGCAAAAAGCCGCCTCACCACTTCTTTTAAACTTGGCTTTTGGAATTTCAAGTAGACCTCAATTTGAAAATCCAAGGTTACAACTTGGAGTGTAGGAGGACAGGCATTCCAAAATATAGGACAGGGTGAGATTATTTTACACTTTTTAAACCATTAATTGTATTTTAAAGTCAATTCTGAACGACACAGGTGACCAATGTAATGACACTAATGATGCGAAAACTGGTGAGATGTGTTCAGATTTTCTTTTTTCTAGCTAAGATTCTGGCTGCTGCATTCTGCGCTAATTAATATGTCTCTACATGCTTTGCACACATGGATTTGGGCAGTTTATCTTAGTCTCCCTGGCAGATCCTTTCAAGCTCTTATAGATTGCATGGCACACGTTCCTAAACTGCCATCTTCTGGTCTCCTCACAGATGTTCAATGGGGTTTAAGTCTGGGTTTTGGCTGGACCACTTAAGGACATTCAGGAGACTTGTCCTAAAGCCTCTCCAGTGTTATCCTGGCAATATGCTTTGGGTCATTGTCATGCTGAAAGATGCACCATCATTGCTGTCTGAAGTCGTCTGCACTCTGGAGTAGATTTTCTTCAAGGGCCTTTCTCTATTTGGCTGCATTCACCCTTCCCTAAATTTTGAGCCGTCACCCTGTCCCTACCACTGAGAAGCACCTCATAACATGATAACACTGCCATGCTTCACTGTAGAGATGGTATTAGGGAGGTGATGAGCAGTGCCTGATTTTTAATAAACTTACAATCCTTCCTGAAAATATATTTTCACTTTATCATCATGGATTACTATGTGCAAATGTATCTATTTAAATTTAAATCTATAACACAATAAATTGTGCAGAAAGTGAAGGGGTCTGAATACTTTCTGAATCCACTGTAACTTGTGGGACAGTTTGAGGTCGCTGTCGTCCTCTTCAACCCTCGGACAATACACCAAACACCAGGTAAAAGTACAATTATTATTTATTAAGTAATAATAATGTGCACAAAGCACCCTCCACTCCACAATACTCATAAATTAATCAATACTCTAATCAATACAATACTCAGTCCTCCACACTCCCAGACACTTCGCCACCCTTCCTCCCAGCTCAGCTCAGTGTACTGGTTTCCCAGAGTCCTTTATATAGTCCATGACCCGGAAGCATTTCTCTCTTCTGTCCATGTGATCATGAACACTTCCGGGTCGGATAAAAAACTCCATTCTTCAACCCGGAAGCACGTCGTTTCTTCTTGTCATATGATCATGACGCACTTCCGGGTTATAGGGCATGTAAGAGTCTGATAGCCCCCTTACAGCGACTTCTGGTGGTCCCCAGGGTATCCAGCAGGGCTGTGCATAAAAACTACAAAGTCCATGAGGCCCTGCTGGAATTCGGGGCATGTCCATGCTGTCGGGAGAGCTCCTCCTGGCGGCCTGGGGGTGAGGACCAGAATATTTAGCCAGCCATCCACCACACTTGAAAACAATTGTAATAATTTTATTAACCCATTATGGGCACCTGAAGACAAATCGGATAGGCTGGGTAAGCCTGGGTCAACTGAATGACATAGAATTGCACAATTTAAAGTTAAGACAGCAGTTTTTTGGCCAGTGATAAGCACCCCACACAAAAATGTTCTGCCGAATATGAAAATATAAGCAAAACTAGCCCCTTTTTTAATGTAAAATTAACTCTACAATAAAGTGCGAAGAATGTTAAAGGGTCTAAATACTCAATACTCTGTATGTCCCGTGAACTGATGATCCTGACAAAATCAAATGTTTTCTACACATTTGTACTTTTAAATTTGAATGCCTAAAAAGAACAAAGCCTGGATAAGACTGCAAGAGACAAAATTGTTTCACTTGCATAAAATTATGCTTTATAGGAAACACAATACTTGTGCATATAAAGCTGTAGATAGAAACTGGTAGACATTTTCAGATGTTGAATGAAATTTCAGGAAAAGAATTGCAGAAAATGTCTGTTGTAGGTCACACTTATAGGTAATCTAACCCTAAACATGGTTAAAATATCTGACTACGCCACTGAATTATATTAAGAGTCTTGGAACTCTTGAAATTTAAAGCTAATAGCACACAGGTTTCTCTAAATTTGGCGGTGAGTAAACGCATAATGAAAGACATGGCAGCAATTTCAAGAAAAACAATGGTAACTACAAATTAGGAAAACAAACAAGTTAGGAAGATAAAGGTAGACGAGAATCTAAAAATAGCAGGAGCGAAAACCTTTTAAAAATAGAGCACACAGTCCAACTCTAAAAGTCTGTTAAAATATCAGTCGAGGATACAACGTTTGGTGGCGCAAAGTCCAAGTTGCACGCTGTGTTAACATAACGATTAATCTTCCAACTATCCCACTGAGACACTCTGTTTGCCACATGCTTGTTTCCCAACAGAAGTCTTGCTAACTTGTCGAATCCCTGTTGGAGTGAACATTCATTTTCACTTCTGGGTTCCTCGTATTTTTACGATGACCTAGGCATGCCTCACTTCTTCTCCACCGGCTTTGCTCAGTCCTCTCAGGAGTCTTCCCTCTCTTGCTGGACCCTCTGGCGAAACTGTCTCTTCCTACCTAGAGGTAGATGTCATCTTCTGTGTGCCTTGGGTCTTGTCAGCCACATACCCTCATTTGCCTGCGAATCCCTGCATGTCGTGCGAGTGATCTTGACAATGTTCTCAGTCAACTGTCTCTCTCCACACCACCCACTGCCCTGAAGTATATAACTGCTTCAGTCTCTGCCTAAATCAAATGGCAATTGATTAAACAATGGTACGTACATACCAATTTACTTTGCTTAGCAATAGTGCAAACACATTTTCGTTGGTTAAACATTAGTATTGTTGTCAGCTATCAAGAAGTACACATACCTCTGTATGCTGCTAGAAACCAGTGTCCCCAGAACACATTAATTTATAAAGAAAGCAGACAGTTTTGTATCACAATATTGTATGTTGATGAGATAACAATCAAAGCAGACTGATTTTCAAAGCGGATGACTCTTTTGCAAGAAAGGTAAATATCTAGGGCCTGTAGACAGCCATCAACAATAACCTGTAACGGAATTATTCAGCAAATTTGCCTTTTCACTTATCACCCTGGTCTCAACAACAGATGCTTATTGCCACTTTATCTATTGGCTCTTTACATTCATTATTTGCATGTTTTCTTTTTTGCCTAAGAGCAAAAGAAAACCACCCATTGTACAGAAAATGTTCCCCCTGACATATGCAGCTTCTTAATGACAGACACTTACCAAAAAATGAGAAACGTCTAGGTTACAGAGCAGAATGGAGATTTATTAGGGCCCATTCACACCTAAACATTTCAGCCAGTCAGTCAGTCATTTTCAAACACGCTTAGTCCTGAACAGGGTAGTGGGGGTCTCCTGGTGCCTATCCTAGCTAGCATAGGGAACAAGGCAGAAGCAAACCCTGGACAGGGCATGCCTCAGCATTACAGAAGCTGCTAAACCACTTAAAAAGTTGCTTGCTGTTGTTTTCAGCGAGATTATTACACCCAAGCGTTTTAGCAGCCAGCAGATTTAAAAACTCAGGTGCCACGTTTTCGAATAATTTCAGCCAGATGCTTGTTCCACTGATATCAATAGTAAGGTTCATAAAATGGTGGTAAAAGGAAATAGAGGAGCATTTTGGAAGCACCTTTAAAGTATGTCAATGCCTCTTTCTGGATGAAGCAGCTTATTGAAACTAGAAAAAAATAACGCCAGTGTTCTCCGTGCGCAAAATTTGGATCGTTCTTCAAGCGTCAGCTATTGAGGGACAGATTAAGATATGTAGCTTGCAATCATGTGAGAAGAATTCAACAAAAGTTGAATGGGTATACATATAGTTTATATCAGATTAAAGTTTTACAGATGTATTAACAAACAGGCCGAGTGGTAGTGCAGAAGCCTTCCTCATAGTTCCAAATGGGATTTGCAGTTGCAACGTGCTTTTATGGATTGATCGGTATTACTGAGCATGTCGAATGGAGTATCATTACCTGTTTTAACATTAAATACTTAAAATGTGTCAGGGGTGCTTCTCGATTAATAAAATACGTTCTGTCCTTTGTGAAGTAAATAACATCCATTTCCAATCTGAGCCCCTGGGTAAACGCTGACCACTATGCCACCAGATCACACTATTTCAAAATGTCTTTAGTAAATAGTACATTAGTAAATACTTTACTAATATGTTTCTGTTACCAGATTGCACGTGGGACACTTTTCTGCTTGGCTGTACCTCTGAGCCCTGAATCGAGCCCTGGGCCAATTAAATTTACCCTTCAGCACAAGCAAGATTTTATATACGAGATGACACACAAAAATAACTGTACTGGGCTTGGGGCTTTCCTGGAAAACCATCTGGAGGTCGGCCAGACATGAATCATAGAGCTATATCCCCTTCTACACGCCCTCCCAAACCGCTGACCAGCTAGGTATATCCTGTGAATAGCCCAGTCAGTATTTACACAACCATTGCTACACGAGTTGTTGCGACAATGTCGGGTGAAAAAATTGAACAGCGAATCAACATCAAATTTCTTGCAAAATTGAACAAAACGCCCACAGAAACTTATGAAATGATAAAAACAGTGTACGGTGATAACAGTTTGTCTTGCACACAAGTTTTTGAGTGGCGCAAACATTTCAAGGAACGACAAGAAAACATGGAAGATGTTCAACACCCAGGTCGAGAGAGGGGTGGGTGCTTCACCAAGACAACACCCCTTCGCACAATGCTTTTTCAGTTTTTGACTGACAAAAACGTTCCTGTCCTTGCTCATCCTCCCTATTCGCCCGATTTAGCTCCCTGTGATTTTTACTTGTTCCTGAAAATCAAAAGTGACCTGAAGAGAGCACATTTTTCTTCAATGGATGAAGTGAAGACAGAAACGGCAAGCCTGTTGAAGAGCCTCAAGCAAGACTTCCAGCACTGTTTCAATCAATGGAAGATACGTATGGAGTGGTGTAGAGATCAGGAGGGGGATTATATAGAAGGTAACAATGCATAGAATGCTGTAATTCATCAATAAATATTTTTTTTTTACCAATCCAGCTATTTTTGTGTCTCATCTCATTTTGTAAACAGAAACACAAGTTTGGGGATCCACCCCCTATACTTGGAAAAAATAAGGATCAAGTTACAAACCAACTGTCCACAAAGCGAGTTGTCTCATAAGACTGAGTCCAATGCAGGACTAAATGGGATACAGAGGGTGGGGGGTTTTATACAGGACAGGCAGGAAGAGGCGGGTCATTTGGGCTGAACCCTGAAGTGAGGTCAGGCGGGGCATTGGCTGGGAGGTCTGTGCAGGAACAGGAAGTGGGGGGGGGGGGGTTAGGTAGTCTTTTCTTCTGTGGATCTTTAGAGGAAGAAATAAAGGTGTTAGAGTGCACTGTCCATCCTTGGTCCGGTGTGACCACACATTTAGTCAAGCCCATTGACTGCCTTCATTGCATGCGTGTGTGACAATATATATATATATTTATGTATATATTGTGGCCTGCAGAGGGCGCTCCTGCCGCCCAAATCCAACACAGGCAGACGCAGGACACAAGTTAAGAACACACGCTTTTTATTTTTCTTTGTTTTTCCCATGGGAAACGCCTTCCCCTGTTCCCCACCGGTACAGCACAGTCCACAGCACAATACAAATCTCTTCTTTCTCTCCTTCTTTTTCCTCCACTCCTCTGGGCAAGCTTCGTCTACCTCCTCTTGACTCTGGCTCCTGGAGTAGAGGCTGCTGGCTCCTTTTATAAGGCAGCCAGAAGTACTCCAGGTATGGCGGAAGAGCTGCCCATAAGGGCTCATCAGTGGCTGCAGCACCCCCTGGCGGTGCTCGCGGATCCCAAAAGGGCTGTATCAAACTCCAGCTCCCATGGAGCCCTGTGGGAGTCCAAGACACCGCTGCAACCCAGGGGGGCTGCTACCTAGTGCTCTGGGGGAGCTAATGCTTTGGATACGCTCCCTCCCCTAGTCCTTCCAGTGTGGAGGCGTCCCAGCCAGTCAAGGGCCCCGGCCGTACACCACAATATATATAAATCTTATGTTCAGTTTTTTTGAGTTGATTATTGCTGTGCATGATAAGCCCTTTCCTCACTAGCTGTTACTAGATGATCGGTTCATGCGCACTTGCATAAAGTTGTACTGACAGCAGAAGGCAATTTTTTTGCGAAATAATGCAATATTTTTTTTTCCTACATACAGTATTACTACTTATATGCATTTGTGTTTATTATCACCTGTTTATAATCCTATAATACCTGCTTAATAGATTGCCTAGAATTGTCCTCTAGGCTGCCATTGCTGCAGAAGATGGGATGCATTTACTCACAAGACCTGCTCTTCAAAATTGTGATCAGCAGGATTAAAAGCAACACAAGACATTCTGGAAAAAACAACCACCTCACAACATGACAAAACCTCACAGGCTGCATAATGGAAATGATTTCAATCATATTTTCCCTGCAAAACGCTTCTTTGAAAACAGTGGAAAGATCCTTGAAAAATGCTGGAAAAACATCTGAGAAACACCAGAAAAGATTAAAAGATGGTTGCAAAAAGCCTTTTAAAAGAAAAGCTAAACAAATGTTAGAAATGTACAACACTCAAGTGTGAATTGGACCTTTGAGTCTGACAGAAGGGAAGTGAATTGGCCTCTTTGCAGACCCTTGTTCGGTATTTTAGACCCTAATCCACATAGCCTGTTATATGTTTTTGAACAGCTCTACTAAACGTTCTTTTTGTTGTATTTTGCATTTTTAATACAAATTCAACGACTTGAGCCAGCCAAAGAATACCATATAAAAATAAACTGATCTCATAATTTGCTGAATGTGATATCTGAAGTGTGATATACTTTTTACTCCATGTGAGGGATCTTTTCAATCATCCCTCGCAGTGACAGTTTGTTATTCTTTCAATATATTTTCTTTTTCTTCTATGGTTATGCAATGGGGAATGGTGGTTGTTTTAGAATGAGTATTAGTAAACTGCTGGTAAAGTTTGCAAGTGCATTTGCAGTAACTTAGGCAACGATGTGGGATGAAAAGAAAATAGTAACGAGCTCCATGAAATCAGAACCACTTTCATCTGTTCTGTGAATATAGCATTATACTCTTTACATTGTTTGCAATTTGTACAGTATGCTCAAAATGCGACTGTTGTCTTTTTATTTCTGTTTTATGTGGCGTCTTTTTCCTATCTATGATAACCCAGCAGACAAAACAAATTTCCCTCTGTACACTACAAAAATCTGAATTACTGGCCCAGTAGAAGACAGATGACCAGCCACAGAACATTGTGGAGGGATTGTCTCTTGACTGCCCTTGGAGCATCTGGGAATTCCACAGGAGGAGATGGTGGAGCTTTCTGTGGAAAAGGGTGGCCTGAACAGTTCATGACAGCATGTGCTGACTGTAATGATTCCCAGGAAAACTCTAAAGTTAATGATGGTGAAATGATAGTGAAATTAGCTACTGACATGCTTACAAAAGTAACAGGCTATCCACCAGACACAGTGCGATTACGTAGTATCTAATCTTTAAGACTTAAATCAGTGTCACATTGCAAAGGTTTTTCAGTGATTTTCAGTTGAACACTTCATAGAAACTTGAAAGCAGTTGTGGCAGGGATGTCCAGTCAGGGGAGGCGTCATCATGAAAGTAAAAAAAAGCTAATAATGATAACATAAAATAAATTTGTCCACTGGTCTGTGCTATGAATTGTTTTCTGTATGATTACAATAATTTTGATCATTTTTATAGTCAAAATCGCTTAATTTGCACATTGCCTGTTCAGATACAGATGAGAAATGTGAGATGCGGCAGCGATGAGCCTCACCTCCCCTCGGACTGCGCTCCCCCTCACTCACTGGGTTGATGCATGCAATTATTGAGTGCCTGGTGCTGTCTCTCTGTATGTCGCTAATATAATGTTTACAGCCATGTTTGTTATACACCCTGATTTTCCGCAGTCTGGCTACTATCTTTAATGAATGTGTGTGACATATTCAATTTTGCTCATCACACATAAAACCGCAGTGAAAAGGCACAAGGTGAGGCAGACAGTACTGTGCCAACCTGTAGGGGGTGCATGTGAACCCAACAGGTGCTCATTGCTGCTGTTCTTCTGCACGGACACACCAATAAGTTAGCGATATCAGAAAGTCAAGTGAACTGCAACGGTCCGTTTATTTTTATTTTTTGTTCTGACTGACTGCCAAAATGGAAAATTAAGATTTTTTAAAACTAAAAGAAAATAAGGAGGACTTTTACAAGAAATTGATATTCATGGAGAAGGATAGGCACATGGACTTCATTTACAAACAGAGGAAAGACTATAAACAGTTTTCAATTTTATAAAAAATGGGATCAGACTAAGAAAAAAACAATCCAATATATTAAAACTAAATTTTGACCTTAAATAAAATATTCTTTTGTTTATCTTGTTATCCTTTTGTTGAACAGTCTAGTACAATTGATTAAAGCATCAGAATTAAAAGCTTTTAAAAACAACTAAATATTTTAATTAAGGTCAAAATTGAAATCCGTTTTTTTTTTGTACACTACCTATACTTTCATTTGTATTGAATGAGTTTGACTTGTGGAACTGCAATGGCAAATTTAGAACACATGGAAGGTGCAGAGCAAATGCGCTCTCTCTGCTCTGTCTCTATAAATGTAACGTTCTTTCTTAGCCAAATATGTACCTTACCTATCTGTGTGTAAAGAATGCTGATGACATATGAAACCTGTAGTCAATGTGCATGCTGCCAATTGAATAGTGAATAAGCTACTCTTTGGGGTTCATATATTTGTAACTCTGACTCTGAAGGACTCAGTGCCTCACCAGCCATGAACCTCACCGCACGTCACTGAGTTGTGGGGGGCTCCCGCAGTTACAGTTGTATAGTCTGACATACCCAGTGACTCAATTGAACCAGTCACTATAACAAAATTGTCATAAGTTGTAGGAACTTTTAATTGTCCAATGATTACTCAGCCCGACGGACAAGGCATAGAATGCAATTACAAGGGATAAGGATCATGGGTGTTTAACTCTTTCAGGGCTGATGTCAACTTTTGTCAGAAGGAGCAGCTGACGATGGTAATCGACTGTAAACTGTGACAAAACCAACCGTTGTTTTAGTTGGACTCTCATTGCTAGAAGGAAAGTTAGATTCTTTGGTTTGACAGAGATTTCCTGCGCTCATGTGAGTAGCAAGGCGCAAACAACGGCAAAAATGGCACTGACATTTGGCGAGAGATCAAAGCGAATGCATAAAGCAAAATACTCCATGGACGACGTTTTTGCCTATTATCTCTGAACTGGACTATGACTGTTGGACTCCGATTTTGATACAAGTGATTGAAAACGAATGTGAGGTTCCAGCTTCAGCTGATTGGTCCACAGCTAGCCATGGTACTGACAATGTTCGCCAGGGAGGACTGACACTCAACAATGATAAGACGTACAAACCAGATTGCAATGCACTGTGTCTTTGTCCCAGCCACGCAAAGACAGCCTGGCAACAAGACTGCCGCATATTCTTGGCAAACTGACAGGCACAGCATGCAGCAACAGACGTTTTATGTTGATTTCTGTGTGAAACCATTGCTTTTCAGAAACTTTTTGGAAAAAATATTCAGCCCTCAAAGAGTTAAGACCTGTCAAACAGAAGAGGGCCTACTCTGTCTGATGGCTTATACTTCACCTAGACCTTCGACGTCAGCCCCAATGTAGTTACTTGTGCAGGGTCCTTCCACATCCGCATCCTGACACAGAAAGGAAATATCGCAGCTACCTCGCCGACCTTCCTTTATCATGGCTTCCTGCCCAGGAAAGGGAGCAGGGTCCATCCTTGCTGGGATGCTGGTTCACCCTTCACAGAAGTGACCAATAAACTTTACATATTGTTCAGCAGAGAAATCGCCAACTCAGTAATTGCATGAGCTTTGTATTACTTCATATTCAAAGAATATTTCCAAAGCAAAAGTGATTTGTCAACAGTAACATTCTGTTCAGGTATGTGGAAGTTCTCATTATCAGCACATCAAAGAATGGCTTTATTTTCAAAAAGGATTTCAGACTACTCTGTGAAGTGACAAATAAGTTGTTTTCAGCAAAGTGCAACCACCCGAGAAGTAAGCTGAAATGTTTTTGATGTACATAAAGCATTTCAAGTAAACATTTTGTTGACTAGAACATTTCAACTTCAGGCTTTTAAATTCTATACAAGAAGTGTAAAGAAAACCAGGATATTTGATATCGGACCACACGTGCAGCCTGGAATTGGGTGTCAGAGTGTGGTGGTGGATCAGTTGCTACATACATCAGATAGTCTCGGTCACAATGACTTCTCTTGTAAACAGATTGAAATAATCTACAGAATCGTTTGCATCTGACACATCTGCCTTGTGGACTGGAGATCCAGAGAACAGCTGCTTTGAAAGTTGCTCAACACACTTGTCACACCACACACATCGTTAGGTAGTGTCCTAGTTTACCGTTTAAGCAAACTCATCACCTTCTAGTGCTTTACTATCACTAGAACTCCAATCTGTCAAGCTGTCTCACATGATAAATCTGGTTATTCTTCATGCAGCTCAAAGCCTTTATGTTCCAATCGCCTTCAGCTTACCCTGCTGCTGCAAATTCTGTTTAAACAGCAAAATAGCTGCTGTTCATGGGAGACGTGTAAACTTGGTAAATGCGATGCACGTGTAACTAGTGGTTGATGAAATATTTAAGGCGATATTGATAAAGGGGTTAACAACAACAGTCTAGTGCAGGAATATTTTTTTGAAAAACAAAGAACAAATGCCTACTAATGCATTTTGATTCATTTTGGGTTCACTGTAGGCTGGGCTATTGCAGGGGTTAGCCTGTGACAATAATATGGCAATAAGAAATTTGACAAATGAGAGGAGACCATTCAGTCCATCAAGACCATTATTTCAGCTAATAATTAAACAGACTGGTGTCTCTGAGACTTGGGATCTGCGCCAGCAATCGGAAAGCTGCCGGTTCGAATCCCATAAATGCCAGAAGTGATTCCACTCTGTTGGGCCCTTGAGCAAAGCAAAGCCTTTAGCCTGCAATTGCTCTGTTCTGGGAATGACGTTAACCTGTATCCAGCCCTGTAACTAGCCCCTCCAACTTACAGGGAGAACCTGGGAGTTGGTGGCAGGATTGGCACTCCAGCCACTGTGAAAACAAATCCATTCAAATTGGTGTGCTGCTGCTGAGGTGTCCTAACTGGGGATCCTGAGATGGTTTGACGTGTGGTGGGAGTGGCAATGCACCGCTTAGTTTATTTTTTTTAAGTAAGATTTTATCAGGGGGAAAATTGGAATGCAACCCATTTTCCTACAGAGCATCTAAAAAATTATGAATTATTTATTGCTCCTCCCAATGAAGATAATATTGTTTACAAAAATAATTATTATTTCCAACAATATTCCATTAAAATTACATCTTTATATATATAAAATCCAGCGTCCGTCCGTCTGTCTGTCTGTCTGTCCACTTTTTACAAGACAACTGCTTAACGGATTTAGATTGTTTTTTTTTTTCTATAATTTGCTTGAACATTCCGGTTGATCTTGTGACTTCTCTCATTGCACTATGTATCATAGTTCGCTTGCGGTACTGAGTTATTTTCATGAATCCAAGACAGAGGATGCGGTTTGAGGCCCACCTCACTCACGCATCAGCCTCGGTGTGTTCCTTACCTCCGCTTAGCTAGTAAACGAGAGAACTACAGTACTTAACGGATTTTGATTGGTTTTTTTCTATAATATGCTTGAACATTCCAGGCGATATTGGGACTTCTAAGTATCATAGTTCGGTTGTGGTACCGATTTATTTGCGCAAATCCGAGAGAGATGCAGCTGGTTGAGGGGAGGGGGGCGGTGACCTCCTCACTCACACGCCAGCGTCAGGGCATAACTTACATCAGCTTAGCTAATGAACGAGAGAACTATAGATTTAGATTTTTTTACAGCAATTACAGAATCCAACTAAACACAAAAAGAACAAATGCTGGGATCCTGAGAGACAGACAAATGGATGAAGAGGTAGTGTAGATGACAGATGGGACAGTCAGCAATGACAAAAACACATAAATATTTGTTTATTTACTTTAACCCATTATACAAATGTATACCCAGGCAATACTGGGTACGTTGGCTGGTTGTTAATATGAGTTTAGTAATACACCTTTTGTATCATCTCTCTATTTATACAAATCCAACGTCTGTCTGTCTGTAAGTCTGTCTGCTTTTCTTGAGAGAACTATAGATTTATATTTTTATATTTTTATTCTAGGTTTTTTTCTATAATTTGCTTGAACATTCCGGTTGATTTTGTAACTTCTGTCATCACGCTAAGAATCATAATTCTCTTGCAGGAGTGATATATTTGCACTAATCCGAGACAGAGGCTGTGGGACGAGGGGAGGAGGAAGCATGACGTCAGGAGTAGTGGGCCGGGCGGGACCCTCTTCACTGTTCTGTTTCACTATTACATGGGTGGAGCCTCAGGGGCATCTAGTATTAAATAAAACTATCCTTGTATGATACATTCTTTAATAAAAAAAGGGCACTAAACAGCTCATTAGAACATTATATTTTTAATAGTATTGTTATCATTTTCTAAAAATGCATTCAAAAGTGAAATTTAACATTGTATAGCATGTATATAATAACCTATCCTTTTCTTTTGTATAATGTAACATGTGGATGATGTCAGATTACTTTATTGTCTGGAAGCATTATAACATCTTTTGATATCTTTTGATTTTTCTAAATTGCATTCTGTAACTTAAACTGATTACATTACCAATTTCCCTTATGAAATCAGAACCGTCGCTGTCTGCTTTCTTTTTATTAGCTGGGAATTTAAAATCTTCACTCCAGTGCATCATTAGTATTCTCTAAATTTCTCTTTTCCCTTATGTATTATCATGATAACTGTAACTATGTTATCCATTCCAAACAAAATGGCTTGCAGAGCCTTAATTATGACTAGTACAGTAATGAAATTGCTCTGAGTTCCAAGTCTGGAGGCTTCACCACCATCAGCATAACTGGAGGGGTGACATGGGGGGGCAGTGGATTTCAGATCTGAACCGAATGAGGCAGATTATATGAGAGGGCCAACTGATTGATCATAGACAGAATTGTGATTCATGGAGTTTATCATTCTCCCCCTGAAATTAATTTCTGGTTACACCCCTGTTTACAACATCAGGGCCTCAATCTTTTGATTTGATCTTTTTTTCCTCTAGTCAGCAAATCAAAATGTCTCAGAAAAAGAAATGGTTCTGTCTTTTAATTAAAACAACATAGATTTTTAGAATTTATAAATCCAGGTTTTTTATGATTTTAACATCAGGATGCACTTTCCAGATATGCACACGTCCATTGCTTCATTGTGCATTTGTCTTCCTTCTAAGGGGAAATGGAATGGATAAACTGACTAATCTTAGGCCTGCTGTTGTTTGTCTCAATCCAGCGCATGTCAAACATTTTCATCCTTGTAGCTGAGCCAATGGACTTCAAGGAGTGTTGTTAATCAATTTTTGGATGAGCTCACAATCAAGCAAAACCTCAAGTCTTAAAACTGCAGCGACATAAAAGCTTGAGCCACATCAGATATGACAGGGTGAACGTCAATGAGGGCATATAGAAGGGCAGCGACAGTCTACTGGAAAACGGGATGAAATGGAATGGTAGGCTGGATCTGCAAAAAGAGAGGAAGAGAGAGAGACAGGGATAGTGAGAAAGAATAGCACAAGATGAAGACTAGGGTGAGGCTACTGAAGAGTTGCCTCTCTGCTTTCAACCCAATGTTTCCTCACAACTGCTCTTTTTTCAAGTTCTTTATGTTCTGATCCTTTTTTTTAATAATTGTATTTTTAAGGGCACTTTAAAAGATCAAACTAAGCTAACACAGATTTATATTTGCGCTGTTTGGTTTTGTCTTATATTTGTATATGCTTGCATATATCCATCATCTACTATTCTCATACTACATTTTGTTTCTCGCAGTAGGATTTTCTGGGTTACTTACTGAAGCATTGTCTATCACCTCATGCAAACCGCAAACTGAGCAGATGAAAGTTCATTTGTGTAGCCAATAAATTGTCCAGATCTCCTCATAGTTGTAGTGTCTCAAAGGGAGGTTAAGATGGAGATCTCAGAGAAGCCACATTGTAGGAAGAACAGGCTGTAGCAGAAGTATAATTTGGCTTTAGAGAGGAAAAATAAAATTGAACATTGGAAGAGGTGGTTCAGTGCCCAGGTTTACAAGATAAGGAAAGCACTGATAAAATAGAATAAATGAGACATATCTGATATGACAGCAGTCATGGCTAAGATGAAAGTAACATTTGCTTTAAAAATGTTCATCTCACCTGGTAAAGAATAAAGTATGCCCTCATACTTACTGTTACAGTGTTTTGACAGCATTAATGTACCGTGTCTCATGAGACAAAAAACCTGAACTCTTCAGGCAGATCTACAAGCTCTCTGTCAGGTGAAGACCCAATAGCACGGTGGTGGCAGCATCATGATGTATTGGTGCTTCTCAGAGGTGGGGATAGGGAGACTGGTCAGAACTGAGGGAAATCATAATAACAATAATTCATTACCTTTATATATAATGCTTTTCTCATTAGTCAAAGTGCTACCACACAGGGAGGACCCAGCACGCGAACCCACGATCTCTGTACTTCAAGGTAGTAGTGCTACTGATGTGCCACCTGTGTGGTAGGAGGGCTAAATGTGGTCAAATACAGAGAGATCCTTGAAGAACACCTGCTCGCCACCTTAGACTCGAGTGATGGTTCTTCTTTCAGCATGACAATGGCCTAAATAAAATAGCAAAGACAATGCTGGAGTGGCTTTGGGACATGTCTCTGACTGTCCTTAAGTGTCCCAGCCAAAACCCTGACTTAAACCCAATAGAACATTGGCAGAGAGACCTGAAGATGGCAGTTTACAGACGCTTCCCATTCTTTCTAACAGAGCTTTAGAGCAGGGGTGTCCAACTCCGGTCCTGGTGGGCCACAGTGGCTGGAGGTTTTCATTCTAAATATCTTCTTAATTAGTGATCAGTTTTTGCTGCCGATTAACTTGTTTTGCCTTAGTTTTAACTGATGTGACTCAGACCCCTTAGTTGTTTCTTTTTCCTTAATGAGCAGCCAAACAATAATGAGACATGAAACAAGCTGCCACACGACCAGCTAACCTGAAAATAAAGAAAGGTGAAGGTCTCGGTCATGTTGGCCTGCTCAGGTCACCAAAACATCTTGAAGGTGGTCTTAGGAAAAACAGAAAATCAACAGTCTGCTGTGGCAGAAAGAGAGCAGCAACAAGTCATGATATTCAATAACTCTTTAATTAACAGCTTGAATTGGCTTCTTATTAAGAAACTGGTTGGAGTGAAATTGGCTGGAGTTTGATGTTCCAATTTAGCTGGTCATCTGTTGGCTCATTTCACATCTCATTTCTCTTTAGATGCCATTTAATGAAGAAATGAGTCAATTCAGAGGCATGAATCCTTGAAATCACGGCTATTAAAATGAAGGGAAAAGAAGTTCATTAGCAGTGAAAACTGCTCGCTGATTAGGAAAAGGGTTAGAATGAAAACCTGCAGCCACTGCGGCCCTCCAGGACCGGAGTTTGACACCCCTGCTCTAAAGCACAGGTGTCAAACTCCAGGCCTGGAGGGCCTCAGTGGCTGCAGGTTTTCATTCTAACCCTTTTCCTAATCAGTGACAACACTTGATCTCATTTAATGGCTGGTATTTTTTTTCTTTTATTCTACATTCAGAAAAGCACAGCAGCATGATTTTTACATTTATAAGACATTTAGAAATATTTCTGCTTTTGCTAGAGATTTAAATGCTGAACTCTCTTTTGTTGATTTCATTCTATTTTGCCATTTCTCTGTGCAGTTTTCCCCCTTTGTTGTATCTTAATAATGACAATTTAAAATGAGCAGAGCAGACACCCCGGAAAACGACACTGAATAATCAAAGGCTGCAACTACTTTAGCGTCAGACCCACTAATTAGTAAATAATGGATTAATTAAACAATTAGAACACCTCGAAAGGAAGAAGGAAAATCAAATGAAAATATTGTTAAAAAGAAAAAAATACATTATTCCCATATAACTGCTTGGTACATTTTAATATATATATATATATATATATATATATATATATATATATATATATATATATATATATAATATATATATTGTCACACACGTGTGTTTAGGAGACAGCTAAAGGGCTTAAATACAGGTAGTTCCACTCCAGACCAGGGGGTGGCGGAGTGCACTCATTTTCCCTCTCGATCTTTTGCAGACCATTCTAGGGAAATCCCACCCGACTCTGGGGCAGCCACTGACGTCACTTCTGGTTCCGGTCGGGATGACATCACTTCCGCTACTGGCCTTTAAAGCTGCCATCTTGCTACCTGGAGATCAGTTCTGTTTTGGACTCGGTTGAATGAGCATGTCTCTGTTTTTCGATACCTTTTGCAGCCGTAATCGATTAAATGGGTGGCTGCCCCAAACCTTCTCGATGTCTGTTGGTTGTTTTTCTGACAATATATATATATATATATATATATATATATATATATATATATATATATTTACCAACCTTAGTTTTTTAATTTCTATATTGTTCCCAAAACACAGAACTTAGGAAATAACACATCACTTAATTAGCCCAGGAGTCCAATTACAAAACAGAAGCTGGTTGGAACAAAAACCTGCAGCCACAGGGGGTCCCGAGACCCGAGGTTGGGAAACATTGCTTTAGAGCAGGGGTCCTCAATCACAGTCCTGGAGGGCCGCAGTGGCTGCAGGTTTTTGTTCCAACCCGGTGGCTTAATTAGAAAGCAATACTTGCCAATAATTTAATTTCATGGCTTGTTGGTGCTTTAACTCTGCCATGTCAGGCCATTCTCATTTTCTCGATATTCTTCCCCTTTTTAAGGATATCATCCAAATTATTTGAAGGCTAAAATGGAGGAGTAATTCTCAGTCCTTCACTTTTTTCTCTTCACTTTCCGTCCAAGTATTTAATTAAACCCAATAGTGCATGATAAATTCACACCGGTGTAAATGGTGAAATGCTGGTTTCATGTCATTTGCATGTAATTGCTAATTAGGAGAAATTAAAAACCAAGATTACAACTGTTTAAGACTACAATAAGCAATAAGAGTTAAAAATCTTAACGAGTGAGACAACTAAAGTGAAGCAGAAGTGTTACTTGAGCAATAATGGCTTCTTATTAAGCAATTGGGTTAGAGCAAAAACCTGCAGCCACTGCGGCCCTCCAGGACCGTGATTGAGGACCCCTGCTCTAGAGCAGGGGTGTCGAACTCCAGTCCTGGAGGGCCGCAGTGGCTGCAGGTTTTCATTCTAACCATCTTCTTAATTAGTGACCAATTTTTTCTTTTAATTGCTTCTTTTAATTAACTTGACTCAGGCCCTTTAGTTGTTTCTTTTTTCTTAATTAGCAGCCAAACAATAATGAGACACAAAACAAGCTGCCACATCACACAATATCTGAAAATAAAGAAAGGCGATGGTCTCAGTAAGGTTGATCTCTCAACTCACCAAAACACTTTGACGATGTTCTTATTAAAAAACAGAAAATCAACAGTTTTGGAAATGTCTGCTGTTGCAGAACAAGAGCAGCAACAAGCCATGGAATTAAATAACGGGTTTAATTAACAGCAAGCATCGGCTTCTCATTAAGAAACTGGTTGGAATTTGAAGCCCCAGTTTAAGCTGGGCATCTGTTGATTCGTTTCACATCTCATTTCTGTTTGGCTGTCATTTAATGAGGAAACAAATCAATTCAGAGGACTGAATCCTTCTAACATGGCTGTTAAAATAAAGGGGAAAAAGGTGAATTAGCAGTGAAAACTGCTCGCTGATTAGGAAAAGGGTTAGAATGAAAACCTGCAGCCACTGCGGCCCTCCAGGCCTGGAGTTTGACACCTGTGCTTTAGAGGATCAGCCAGGAAGAGTAAGAAAAACTGGCCAAATCCAGGTGTGCAAAGATTGTAGAAACTCACCTAAGAAGACTTAAAGCTCTAATTGCTGCCAAAGGAGCTTCCATAAAGTACTGAATTAAGGGTCTGAATGCTTAAATGAACTGGGGAATTCAGCTTTTGATTTTTTATTAAATTTGCAAACCTTTCACGTTGTCATAGTGGGTTATTGAGTGTGGGCACAAATGTCAAATTTGTCCATTTAGAATTAAATTTACGACACAATAAAGTGTGCAAAAAGTGAAGGGCTCTGAATACTTTCTAAATCCAATGTATAAATGTTTTTTCTAATTATGTATAAACGTTTGATGTAATCTACTTTTTCAGAATAACTATTTTAATTTAAATCAGCTTTGCAGAACAATAAAATATACATGAATGAGGTTACTTAAAAGTACAAAAGGAAGCACAATAATCATGTAACTGCTAATGTCCTAAACAGCTGTTTGCATTTCATAAACCCCCTCCATCCCCACTCCATCAAATTCAGTCCTGGTCCCATATGGAGCAATATTTTTGTTGAAAGTCTTAAAATGAAACTGATTACAAATCTCCAACTGTGATTTCTTGTATGAAAAGCACAAAAAAAAAGAATGCCTGCAATGAGCACTTATGGTAGTTGGCTGTCGCATAAAGGTCCTGAGATATGAACGAAAATGATAAAAAGAAACCTCTGACAACTGTGCAGTGTTGTGTGCCCCTTGCTGTTCAAAAAGGCCTTAAAGCTCATAATGCGTATCATGTTTACATTTAAATTGATTTGGTCTTAAGGAAATCAGGATCAAAATTCCTTTAGAATCCCCAGGGAGTAACGCGATGAGTAAAGATCAAAGAGGTGGATGAATGAGGCCGGTTCTTTGTGTAACTGTCCAAGGCACTGCAAACCTATTATGCTACAATTACATTTCCATGTGTTATTTAGTGCATCCTGAATGGCTAAGCAATTGCACTACTATCCTCTTGTTTCTAAATTGCCAACGAATGTGCTACTATTTCAAGAATAAAACAGGTGGTAAGAAAAAGCAATGAAATATATCCAGGATGTTCTGGCCAGTATCATTATCACTAAAATGTGTTTTTTGACTCTCACATATTTTAACACATATTACCTAGTTCAGTCAACTATTCCTTTTCAGACGTAGCACTCCAAGGTACTTTTTCAAAGCAAATAAAGTAACAACCTGCTGGCGAATGAGTTCTGCATTTGAGAAGGGCCTCAGTTTGGCAATTAGCAGGTTGAAGGTCTAGGAGTGTCCAAAGACCAGCAAATTCAGTCAAATTCAGATCCTGGAAGCCTGGAAACTTTTTATCTAGATAAGGCAATATAGTAAGTAGTAATTAGTTACTTCTGCTTTATCTTCATCTTCTTCCTCCTCATCTTTTTCCTCTTCTATGTGGGGTTGATCTGCCTGTCAATCTTCTTCATACAGCTTGGTCCTGCACATCCTCCACAGTCAGACCCTTTTCCTTCAGATCTTCTTTCACTTTATCCATTCACCTCCACTTTGGCCTCCCACGCTTTCTATTCTCCTGTACTTCCATTCCCATCACTCTTTTGACGAAATATTCATTGCCTCTTCTCATCCCATGTCCATACCATTTTAACCTACTTTCCTGTACTTTCTTAGATATCGTTCCTACTTTTGTTGTACCTCTGATTGCTTATTCAGTCCTGTCAATAGTCTAATTTCTGCCACATCTAACTTCTTCTTCTGTGATCCCTTTACCGTCCATGTCTCAGGTTCATACATCATTGCTGGTCTTACGACTGTCTAAAAAACCTTATATTTAACCTTCGCTTTTATTCTTTGATAATACAGTACTCCTGATACCTTCTTCCAATTGTTCCATCCACACTGCACCCTGTGACTTATCTCTGCATCTAACCCTCCATCTTGGGCTACCACTGATCCATCCATCCATCCATTCTCCAATCCGCTATATCCTAACACAGGGTCACGGGGTTCTGCTGGAGCCAATGCCCAGCCAACACAGGGCGCAAGGCAGGAACAAAACCCGGGCAAGGCGCCAACCCATCGCAGAGCACACACACACACACACACGCACACACACACACACACACACACACACACACACACACACCAGGATCGCCAATGCACCTAACCTGCATGTTTTTGGACTGTGGGAAGAAACCGGAGCACCACCACTGATCCTAGATAGTTAAATGTATCCACTCTTTTCATTGGGTCTCCCTGCAGGCTAACTTCTGAATCCTGATCACCATTTAACCTCTTATATACTCTGTATTCTTTATCTTCCATCCTCAATCTTCCAAAGTTCTTCTCCATTTCTCTAACTTCTTCTCCACTTCCTTCTTTCTGGTGCTACACAACACAATGCCATCAGCAAAAAGTCGGCACCAGAGGGAATGGTCATATAGACAGACAGACAGACAGACAGACAGACAGACAGACAGACAGACAGACAGACAGACAGACAGACAGACAGACAGATAGATAGATAGATAGATAGATAGATAGATAGATAGATAGATAGATAGATAGATAGATAGATAGATAGATAGATAGATAGATACTTTATTAATCCCAAGGGGAAATTCATACCATAACTCAACTATTTATACCATAACTCAACACATCCATAACCAGATCAAAGAGGTAAAGACTTGAACCCTGCACCAAGATCCCTGGTGCAGACCTACTCTAACTGTCCTTGGTGAAGAAGAACCCCTTCACAACATTTAGCCAAACCAAGAACACTCTCCAGGAGGTAGTCCTGTCATTGCCAAAGTTTATAATTAAGAGAAGACTTCATGAAAGTAAAGACAGAGGGTTTACCACAAGGTGCAAACCACTGGTTAGCCTCAAGCCTAGGAAGGACAGATTAGACTTTGCCAGAAAACATGTTTTTAAAGCTTGTGCAGTTCTGGAACAATTTTCTTTGGACAATGGAAACTAAGATCAATATATACACATAATGATGGGAAGAGACGAGCAAGGAGGAGAGAAGAAATAGCTCATGAGCTAATGAGTACCACATCATCAGTGAAACATGGCGGTGGCTATGTTATGGCATGATCATTCACGGCTGAAAATGGAAGTCGGTCACTGGTGTGTATTGATGATGTGGCTGTTGGCAGAAGTAGCAGGATGATTTCTAAAGTGTACAGGGCTATACTGTCTGCTCAGATTCAACCAAATGCTGCAAAACTGACATGATGACGCTTCACAGTACAGATGAAAAATGAGCCAAAACATACTATGAGAGCAAACCAAGTGTTTTTCAATGCAAAGTAGTGAAAGATTCTTCAAAGGCCAAGTCAATCAACTGACCTTAACTCAACTGGATGTACATTTCACTTGATGAAGACAAAACTGAAGACAGGAAGTCCGACGAACAGGCAGCAACTGATGACAGCTGCAGTAAAGGCCTGGCAAAGTCTCACTAAGGTGGAAACCCAACACTTGGAGATAGCTATGGGTTCTAGACTTCAGGCAGTCATTGAATGTAAAACACTTTCAACCAAATATTGAGAACGATAATTATATAGTAGAACCTCTGGTCACGAACGTTTCCGAACATGTACAAATCGGGTTACGATCAAATAGTTTGCCAAATATTATATCTGTTCATGACCACACGCTCTGGTGGCGAACAAAAACACTGGTGGCCAGTTTCCCTACGCGAGTTCGTATGCGCCAATGATTTGCCATTCTCCATTTCCGATTTTCTTTTGTTTGCATATACAGGGCCTAACAAAGCAGCTGATGTTGCAAAAGGAGTTATAATGTTAACAAAGCAGAGGCCTCAAGTGATGGAAGAGGTGGAAAAACTCTTGCTATTGTGGTAGAACGAAAAGCAACTTTCAGGGGATAGTGTAAGCGAGCCGATCATATGTGAGAAAGCCAGGAAGATTCACGGAGATTTGCTGAAAAAAAAAATCCTTCTTCGAGGGGCGAAGGTGAGGAATTTAAAGCCAGTAGAGGATGGTTTGAGAAGTTTCGCTAGAGAAGTGTCATTTAATTTTTTTTTCCCGTGCTTAAAACTCATAAAAAAAGTTTACAGCAAGCGATTCGCAAGGCTCTAGTGTGAACTCTTACAATGTTAGTTTTCTCTGTTGTTCAAGGTTTTCTCAGTGTTATTCAATGTTTTTACATTTAGTTTACTGTTACACTGTGCATTCTCTGGTATAATTAACTATTTTTGTGCTTAAAAAAAATATATTTACATACAGTTCGTACAGTCTGGAACGGATTAATTGTATTTACATACAATCTTATGGGGAAATTATGTTCGGGTCGTGACCAAATTGGGTCTCATCCAGAGTTTTGTAACGAATTACGGTCGTGACCAGAGGTACCACTGTATTTATGATTATGTTAGTTTGTCCAAATATGGTTGAGCCTGTGAAAATGGGGGGACCATATATAAAAATGGCTGTCTTTTCTAAAACGCTCATACAATATTTTTGTTAAACCCCTTGAATTAAAGCCTAAAGTCTACACTTCAATCATATCTTGATTGCTTTGCTTCCAATCCATTGTGGTGACACACAAAGCCAAAATGATGAAAATTGTATCGTTGTCTAAATATTTAATGGACCTAACTGTAAATGTGGAAGGATTGGCAAATAATTAACAAGTGTCAGCTAGGTGTGGCCACAATTTAAAAAGAGAAAAGGGTAGAGGCAGAGGAGGAAAGATAAATATGAGAAACAAAAAAGTGATTGAGTGCATGGGGTGTACTCAGAGGGGAAAGGTATGGACAGGCATCATCTAAATGCAGCAACATAAGAAAGTGCAACCAATGAAAGTTCTGCCGTGTGGTGGAATTCCAGTCTACTGATTTTAGGGAGAGAGCAGAAGAGAACTGAAAGTCACCACAGAAAGGAGGAACAGGCCACCCAGAGTGTACTGGCATTGGTACAGATTAAACAGAAGGTCTGGTATGATTTTGGGTCCCCATATGCCTCTATTGTCTATTTCCATTGTTAGGTCCGTTTCCAGCGTTGTTATGGGTGTGATCTCTGAGGTCGGGGTCTATGCATGATTAATTAAAGGACAGCTATGAGTATAAATCCTTATGTGACCTGTGGATACAAAATCTCTCAAGTATTTAAAGTTTATCGTTGTGCTCTTTTCTTGCATGTACACTCAGTTTTGACCTTCTTGTTCTCTTGGCCATAATTATTGCCTGTCGTATTTTGCTTTGGTTTCATTGCGCTTTTGACCATTTTTTCATTTTTGCATCTCCCAGCTTTTGCTCAAAAAGTTTAGAACATGGGTACTGGTGGGAGTGGCAGATTTAGATGTGGTGGGCTACACAGGAGGGATTCATTCTGGTGTATGGAGGATTAAGAACAAAAGGTTTTCAGTTGGATTTTGATGTATTTATTTATTTGGATGTTTATTTGCACTCTGGAGGATGTTGGTTTTATTGACGCAATTTTAGAAAAAGATGTATGTGCTGAGTGACTGCATTTGCACTGTGATACTTTCCTTCTTCTGTTTACAATAAACGCTGAACACTTCAGCACTCTAAAGTCTTGTCTGCCTCCTCACTTGGCCTGGTTCATCTCAGTCATGAACTACTAGATGTCCCAGTAGGGGTTGGTGCCTATGGCTGTACCCATGGCTAGATGACACTCACTCCGTGAGGTGTGGACATCTTCCAAAATAATGGCAAAAACTAGAATATTCTTGGGATTCACCCTCAATCCACATTCAAAAGTCACAGACGCTGAAATTCCAAAATAAAAGAAGTATAATTTTTAAACAAGTTAAAGACAAATGTCTTATCACCACAAACTCCCCTCTTTCTTTAGTTGGACTAAAAAAAAAATCTTTCAACAAAAGCAAGTATTTCTTTTAATTTCACCTGAATTTCCCTACCTAAAACAAAAACATTTTCACTGTGTCACAAACTCGAGACAGAGTCATATAAAGGTTTGGGGCAGCCACCTGTATAATTTGGTTTCCTGGCTGCAAAGTTGCTTTCAAAATAATACAACACTGATGTGCACAAAACCGAGTCCAAACAGAACTGAGGGAATAGGGAAAAGGTGGAGGCTTTTAAAGGGGGAGACAGGAAGTGAAGTCAAAGGGGTTGGGCTCACGTAGGTCTTCTGCCATTGGTGCGAGCCCGGACGTGACATCACAAGGGCCGGAGCCGGCAAGGTCTCCTTCCATTGGCTCGGTACCGGAAGTGACATCAAGAAGACCAGGTGGAATCTCCTGTGAATGGTCTGCAGGCAAGGTAGAAAAAGAGTCAGTGCACTCTGCCACATCCCGGTATGTCTCAGAACTGTCCCTACTCAAGCCCTTTAGCTGCCTCCCATGCGCACGTGTGTGACAACTGTAAAAACAGAAATGTCTTTTTGGAGGTGCAGCTTCTCATCTTTCGTCCACCAAAGACAGCATTAGCCTGCCACTCCAGTGGTCTTCACTTTGGAGCTTGTGCAGACTCACAACACCGATGGTTGTGGCCCACCCTAATAAAGACCACAAGTCATTGTTATCAATGAATATGTTAAAGAAAATTTGGCCAGTGGTGTTTTTAGACTGTCAGATAGCCCAATTTGAGGTTAGATTTTTTAAGTTTTGTTTTTTAATGGTGGAAAAAAAATTGGCTCTCTTCTGACTTGCATCAATAAACTGACCATTTGTTATGTTTTAGCCCCGGACGTTTTGCCTTTTTTGTTTAATTTAAAGTATTTAGTCAGTCAGTCAGTAATTTTCCAACCCACTATATCCTAACACAGGTTCACGGGGGTCTGCTGGAGCCAATCCCAGCCAACACAGGGTGCAAGGCAGGAGCAAATCCCGGGCAGGGTGCCAGCCCACCGCAGTAGAGTATTTATTGTGTGTTAATATAGTTTTTTTTAATAGTGTTATATTTTAGTTAATATCTATGTGTAATGTATTGTACTCTTATGTCACTTGTGCTCTATGGGTGGTACCCTGAGTGGCGAGGCCACCATGTAATCACTATCCCTGAGACCCCACTCTGGCTATTTAAGACCCAGAGAAGAAGATCTCAGGTAGTGGTGCATTGAAGTTTTAGAAGTCATTTTATTTTGTATTTGATCTTCTGGTTTTTAATCTTCTTTTGCTCTGTTTATTGTTTTTTTGACATTAAATTGTGTATTAAGACTTGTTTGACTAGGGTTGCTTTTTAGGTAACTCCTTTTTGCCCTTTCCTGAGTTTGTTGTTAAAGTTTCTATTTTTGAATAAATATTTTTATTGGTAAAGAATTAGTTTGTGGACTCTGTGGAAGATCAGCCTTGACACAGACAGACAGACGTTGACTCACAATGTCCATAAGCACACACGTGTATTCTTCTGCCGCCTCTACTCCTCTCCCGCAAGCTCTGTCCTCTGCCTCCCAACTCCGGCTCCTGGAGTAGTGGCTGCTGGCTCCTTTTATAACACACTTGGAAGTGCTCCAGCTGCTTGATGAATTATTTTCAGCAGCACTTCCAGGTGTGGCAGAAGAGCTGCTCTGTAGGGCTCTGCAGCAGCTACAGCAACCTCTGGCAGTGCCCATAGATCCCAACAGGGCTACACTAAACTCCAACTCCCATGAAGCTCTGCGGGTGTCCTAGACACCACTGCAACCCAGAGAGGCTGCCATCTAGCACTCCGGGGGAGGTAACACTCTGGATAGGCTGGCTCCCCTGGTCCTCCCAGCGTGGAGGTGTCCCGGCCGGGCAAGGGCCCTGGCAATCCGCCACAACTCTTAATTTAGCCTAAAGTTTTTTTCACTATTTCCCTTTCTCTTGAGAGACCTCAGCATGAGATATTTGGGGACAACGAAAACATTTTGAAACTAAAATTCCTTTTCAGGCCTGTGTAGGCCAAAGAAGGTTAGTAGATTTTGGGGTCTAGCTGCCTGGAGTGAGATCATTTCTGGGTAAGGCTAGGGAAGGCCTGTCCTGGCTTTGGTGGCTTATATTGGAGGCCTCACATGCCTTTTCCCATGTCTGGGGCTCTGCACCATACCACCATTAAGTACAATTGCCTCTTCCCTTGAATTTCTGCTCTTCTTAATCACTGGATCTATCATTTTTTCTAAATTAATTCCCCCTTGTCTTTTTGCTAAGGTAAAAAAAATTGATGAATAGAATACCTCTTTCAACACAACTACCGAGCATTATGAATATCTCGTAATTCATTTTGAACTGGCCAGCAGTCCAGCATCCTTTCAGTCATTTCTAAACAATATTTTTCATTATGCGCCAGCTAACTATGAATTATGAGTTTCTGTCTTGCTTCTGAGAAATTAATATCTTCCTAAATTAAAGAAAGTGAGTTATGAAATATCACAAATAGGATTGACCAAGGCAAAGTTACACAGACGGAGATGTAGCAAAATAAAATTCAATTATCATCACCACAGCATGACCACAACTGTAAGCTTTAAATGCGTTGTTAATGGCTGATTTAATTCAAAGCATCAGCATGTCTCAAATGGAGTTACATTACAACTGGTGTTAAAACTCTGCAAATAGTGCTGTGTTTTTCACTACCACCTATGGCTTGGTCGATAACACTCTCCACATTTGTTCTTAGCACAAAAAAACTTGATTGGACGGCGACACTGCATTCTTTATATACATTTGTGTGAAGACAGAAAGCAGGAATCATGGGTAAATGCGTAAAGATAATCATTATACTTTAGGTTATTTTCTAATTTTCTGACTATATTAGGCTATTCAGCTTATTTCAAGGACCTAAATAAATTCTAAATGTTTATGGAGCTGCATGGTAAAATTATAAATGTGCTTTCACCATCACCATAAAGCTACTTGTTATGCTGTCAAGTTTATGCATAATGCCACTCAAAGGTGATTCTTTCACTCATGTGACAACGATTTGATCTTCTTCTGCCAGTACAGCCCAATTTATGTTTAATAATGTTTATTCTAAAATTAATTGTGTCACAAGCACATATTTTTCCAAGAGAATCTTGATGACAGACATTGCCATAAGCAACTGGCAAGTATCCCCTCAGCATTATGAAATTGCATAACTGCTACTTTGCTTTAAACCTTTCTACATCTTTTTCTCACCAGCGATGGCTCCTGTCTTATGTCTATAGGTTTTTTATATCCAGATTTGAGAGAAATCATTCCACTCAAAGCATCTTTGAGCACTTGCCATTGTGACCTGACAAATTCGCAGATGTCCTGCACCCAAAACAACAGTTAGCACGTCAGCCATCAGCATATAGCTGGGAATTATAGTTGTCTGTTAGGTCAACTCTGTTTGATAAGTTAATTCTTGTTAATTTTAAAGATTTAGACAGATCACACCAACTGTGGAAAAACCTAGTATGTCACATCTTTCAAGTTTTTGGAAAACTGAGAAAATTATGTTGTCCCTATAATTAACAATCTCTAAATTGAATTTTTCCTGAGCTTAATGTACACAATATATATATATATATATATATATATACATATATATATATATATATATATATATATATATATATATATATATATATTTTTTTTTTTTTTTTTTTCACAAATCATCACCTGCCATTTATATCACGCAGTTGCAGCATTTAAATCATGTGATCGTAATCCAATGTGTTCATTGGTAGGCGGTCTTTCCTCATTGATCAGTGGAGTTGCTAAGTTTTTGTCCTGCAGTATGTTAAATACTGTGTACATACAAGCTTCTTCCATTGTGCTACGATTGGAATGAAGACATATTTGGACATCACCACTACCTAATTTCCTGAAAATAAGACAGGGTCTTATATTAATTTTTCCTCCAAAAGATGCGCTAGGGCTTATTTTCAGGGGGTGTCTTGTTTTTCCATGAACAACAATCTACATTTATTCTTGAACAAAAATCTACAATTCTCTCTATTTCTCTCTATCTTGGAAGGAGATGATACGTGATTTTCTCGGAGACATTTTAACGACCCGCAAGACAAGGCAGTGAGACCAATGGACAGCTTCTGCACAGGTTTTTAAATGAGCGACACGCAGCTCGGCAGTAGTAAGACAGTGGCTCATCCGACCATGTCTCTCTTCACAATGCCAGCGGCAGAGACGCGAAGTGGCTGGCACACAGCGTGCCCCAGGAGGTGGACGAGTGAACGAGCCGGGGGCACAACCCCCTAGTATTCTTGAACAAAAATTTACATCTATTCAAATACAGTCATGTCATCATCTTCTGGAACATCATCATAACTCTCCAAACCCCGAATTCCATTATGAATTTCTTGCGACTCCATTTCCTTTAGAACAATTTGCCCCAATCTCTCATGTCTAGCAATAGAGCTTTCCTTAAATGAGCACCTCTTGTCCATGTAGCCTGCTCGTAGAGCCAACTTCTTCTCTTTGCAGAAAGCAGTAAGATTTTTGCCCTGGGACTTCTCCATAATTCCTTTCTTGTACTCGACAGAATAGCTCTTTCTTTTTGCACTCATCTTGTCAGAGGGTCAAAATACCGGTATTATTTCCTGTTCATCTGTGTACTTACGGTAGCGGTAGGTGTTTATCCCTCATCCAAAGGCACCTGCGCAACATCGTAACTAGGGCTTATTTTCGGAGTAGGGCTTATATTACGAGCATCCTGAACCAATCATGCTAGGGCTTATTTTCAGGGTAGGTCTTATTTTCGGGGAAACACGATAACTCCAAAAACTAAAACAACTCAATTTTGAAAAAAATGGCAGTTACTAGGTTTTTCCATTGTACGCGAGAGATATAAGTATGGCGTACGTTTTAACAGCAGTCTGAATGGAGCTTTAGTAGCTGGTAGTAACATACAGATTTGAACACAGCTGGCATGGGCCTTTCATCTCATTGCAACTTTTCTCTACTATTAATCCACCTCCCCAACTTTAGCGTTGGGAGGTCAGCTGCCTCAATGCATCCCCCCCATAGAGGGCACCTATGTCCACCACCTTCAATCACTGCTGTTCAGAAAATCAAGTGGTTCTAAAGTCTGGATAATGGGAGATGGCTTCACAAATTCATGGCCTATGCCCTTCACAGCTGTTTTATTAAATCTATCCCAAATTAACTGTATATGGAACATGTATCTTAGACTTACTATTTTTTCTATTTTAATCCAATTTTGATCCCTATTGGGCCTCTGTATGTTGCTGTTAATTGTCATTTAGTTTGGGTTTCATAAAAAGAGTATTAATGTGTGTGATGCACCATTAGCGCTTTGAGTACTGAGAAAAGCGTAAATGTAATGAATTATTAATTATTATTATTATTATCTATTGGAATGGCAGAGACACAGCAACTGAACACTCAGACAGAAACACAGACAATAATCCTTTTGTTAAGGTTGATTGCCAAGGAAATGCTTCATCTGCAAACCTTCAATAAGGAATAGATGTAGCAGGTCACCTTTTAACTCTTTCACGCAATAGTTGCTTCAAAGCTTCAAGCAAGCTTCAAAAAGACGTATAAAACAATCTAATTATAACAGTGTCTTTGCTTTGGATGCTTTAATTTCTGGTTGACAGTTGTGATTTTGATGATGTTCTTGATGGTGTGGTTTGGTTTCTAAATATGCTTCTTCATTTCTCCTTTGGTTTTGCCATCTCTTGTATTTTTGATTTGGTGTTAAAAATACCAATGTGCACCCACTACACTTACTGCTCATAACAAGCAAGGGAAAAACTCCTGTAAAAAAACAGACAAAAGATCCAAAACTGTACTCTCAGAAGCTTACACACAACAATAAAGTCTTAAATATAGTCTACAGGAGCACTATTAAAAAAGCACTTAATAAGCAAGAGCTAGCCTTTAATTCTCTTAGGCCTTCTTATCTGAAATATACAGGGCTATTCAAAATGAAAGAGCAGATTTCAAAAATTTATTTCAAACAAACTGTATTAGACAGAAACACATTCTGCACATCACTGGACAGAGGAAAGTTCAAAGTTTGGTCCTATGGTCCTTGAGGTTGCATGCACTCAACATGAGCACCATGAGTAGAGCGACAAACATCAAAACGGTAGACCATTTCTTGGCACACACAAGTCAACTGGTCTCTAGTTAATGAATTCACAACTTCCTCAATTCAATATCACAAATCTTGAAGATTAGCGGGCATAGGTGGAACAAACACTCTTTCTTTAATGTACCCCCATACAGTAGATAAAAAAGTCTGGGGGTAATGTCTGGAGACCTGGGAGGCCATAGACGATGATCAAAATCTTGTTTTCCACCTCTTCCAATCCAATGGACTCACATTTCACAAATTGCAGCATGCAAAATGATTTCTCTTGTGGTCTTCTCGCCATTTTGATATAAACAAGAAACAGCGCTCGTGGCATTCACTTTTAGGTGGGCTTTGAAACTTTGAACTTTTCTCTATCCAGTGATGTGCAGAATGTGTTTCTGTCTTATACAGCTTGTTTGAAATAATTTTTTAAAATCTGCTCTTTCATTTTGAATAGCCCTGTATATATTTCAGATATGTCATTGACATAAGTATTCAGACTCTTGTTATGGCAAATGAGATTTGGTTGAAATGAATCTCATTCTGCTGATCACACCTTGTTTGGAGTTCACCTGTGGTCAGTTCAATTGATTGGACATGATTGGGAAAGGCGTACAGTTGTCTGAAGAATGTCTGACAGTAGTGACGTATGGTGAGGTTCATGGCTGGTGAGGCACTGACTCCTTCAGAGTCAGATTTACAAATATATGAACCCAAAAGAGTAGCTTATTCACTATTCATTTGGCAGCCAGCATGCACATTGATTACTGGTTATGTTTCATATCTCATCAACATTCTTTACACACACATAGGTAATATTTGACTAGGAAAGAACATTACATTTAAAGTGGCTAGAGAGAGCAGAGAGAGCACTTTTACTCTATACCCTCCATGCCTTTTAAATTTGCTGCTGCAATTCCACAATTCATACTCATACAATTCAAATGAAATTGAAATATTTAGTTGTTTTTAAAAGCTTTTAATTCTGATGCTTTAATCAATTTTAATACAGACTGTTCAACAAAAGGATAACAAGAAAAACAAAAGAATATTTTATTTAAGGTCAGCATTTAGTTTTGAAATATTAGATTGCTTTTTTCTTAGTCTGATCACATTTTTTATAAAATTAAAAACTGTTTATGGTCTTACCTTTACTTGTAAATGAAGTCCATGCACCTATCCTTCTCCACGAAAATCTCTGTCACTTTCTTGTAAAAGTCCTCCTTATTTTCCTTTAGTTTTAAAAGTCTCTCCGCCTCAATGGAGATTATCGCCAAAAAGAGCAGCAGCAACAAGCACCTGTTGGACTCACATGCGCCCCCTTCAGTGCGGCACAGTACTGTTTGCCTCACCTTGTGCCTTTTCACTGCAGTTTCATGTCCGATCAAGCAAGACTAGATATGTTACATACGTTCATTAAAGATATTAGCCAGACTGTGGAAAGTCACAGTGTATAATAAACGTGTCTGCCAACATTATATTGGCAACATACAGAGAGACAGCAACAGGCACGTGCCAATTACATGCATCAACTCCACGTGTGAGGGAGAGTACAGTCTGAGGTGAGGCTCGTCGCTACCGCACCGCACGTTTCTCCCCTGTATTTGATCAGAAAAAGCACAAATTCAGTGATTTTGACTATAAAACTGATCAAAATTATTGAAATCATACATAAAACAAATTTATAGCACAGACCAATGGACAAATTTATTTTATACTATCATTATTAGTCTTTTACTTTTCGTGATGCCTCCCCTGACCACACATCCCTGTCTCACAGCTGACAATGTGATTCAGAACAAAAACATAAGCCATGAAATGAAGGAATTGCCTGCAGAGCTTACAGACAGGATTGTTTTAAGACACAGAGAGGGAACAGCTTCAAAAAATTCTTGCAGCATTGAAGGTTCCCAAGAACCTCCATAATTCTTAAATGGAATAGGTTTGGAACATCCACAAATCTTCCTAGAGCTGGCCACACAGGCAAACTGAGCATTAATGGAAGAAGGGCCTTGGAAAGATAAGTGACCCAGAACCCAATGGGCAGTGTGGTTAAACTACAGAGCAACTGTGAAGAGATGGGAACAATTTACAGAAGGACAACCATTACTGCAAAACTCCATCGATGTGGGCTTTATAACAGAGTGACCAACAGAAGCCCAGTTGGATTTTGGAAAAAGGCACCTAAAGGACCATCACCTGTCTGATAGACTAGACAGGGTTGTGGGAAAGCTGAACAGAGTAAAGTAGAAATTTGCTTAATGAAAACCTTCTCCAGAGTGCTCCAGACCTCAAACTGAGCTGAAGGTTCACCTTTCAATAGAACAATGACTAAAAGTACAAAGCAAAACAACACAGGAGTGGCTTAAGGACAACTCTGTGAATTCCCTTCAGTGGCCCAGCCAGAGCCCAACCTTGAACCCAATCAGACATGAAAATGGCTGTCCACCGATAGTCTTCACTCAATCTGACAGACCTTGAGATGTTCTGCAGAGAATAATGGCAGAAACGTCTCCAAATCCAGGTGTGCAAAGCTTGTTGTATCAATCCTAAGGAGACTCCAGACTGGAATCCCTGCCAAAGGGGTTTCAACTAACTACTGAGCAAAGGGTCTGAATACCCGAGTCAATGTGATATTTGAGTTTTTTTCAAATAAATTTCCAAAAATGTCAAAAATCCTGTTTTCGCTTTGCCATTCCAGGGTATTGAGTTTTGCTTGATGTGGGGAAAAAAATGAATTTAAATGATGTGAAAAAAAGAGAAGGGGTCGGCCTATTTTCAGAATCCATTGTATTCTCCAAGGGGCTGAAGTCTTGAGCGGAATTCTCTAGAATATTAACTTTTTTTGTTTTCAAGTGTCTCCAGTGAAGCTTACCTGTCATTGTCCCGCTAGAATACTAGCTCTCCTTCAGACTACAAAAGAGTTTTAGTGTGCTTTGCTTTGTGACTTCTCCCTTCACAAATCGTCCATGGCACATGAAAGCATTACCATAACATTGTGCTGCCACCACCATGATTCACAGTACAGATCATGCTCTCCGAAAAAAGTGTTGTATTTGTGCAATTAGCACTGAGCACAAAAATGTCAGTATTCATCTTATCAAACTGCTTAGTCTCAGAGTCTTTTTTATGTATTCTGGCAAACTGTAGTCCAACCGATTTTTTTAATAATGGCTTACATTCTGTCATTCTTCATTGAAGTTCACATATAAGGAGCATCCAATTAACTGTCAATTGCACAATTTTCTTCCAACTTAGTCAGAGTTGCATTTCTTTGAAGACGCTATGGCCGCCTTGACTTGTGCCAGTCTCTTCACACACTCACTTTTGAAGATCCAGGTTCATGGTGCTCTTAGAGTCCCTCCGTTATTTTCTGATGCGGGCTTTTTAAAGTTTCATCCATTTTCTTCAATTGTTCCCCTGATTGGTGCTTTTCAGCTGCCTGATCTTGATTTTGCCTTGAATGTTCCCTTGCCTTTATCATGTGCTTTTAGGTAATGTACTGTACTAACCAAATGTGGCACTTTCCATCTGTACTAAGTCTGAACTCATGGAAATGATCGTCACAGCACACACAGGTGGACTCCATTCAGCTGATTAGTGACATCTAGAGACAATTGGCTGCACCAGAGACTAATTAAGTGCATCCCAACAAAGGGAATACATACATATGGAATTAATAATATCATATTTATTTTAATTTATGAAAATTTCTCCATAATTGGGCTGCATGAATTTCCACTGATCAAGTGCAAAAAACTCCAGTGCCAGTGTAATAGAGGCTCTGTCTCTTAGAGAGCTTACATCCCTTAAAGGAATATCCCATGTAGAAATGATGTTTTTATGTTACTTACTCAACATAGCTTGTAGTTATGGTTGTGAAAAATTTGCAACCTTGTGTTTTCATGGAGAAGAGAGAAAACAAACTTTCTGACAGAATAGGCGTCTACATAGACCGACACTGGACCTATTGTAGAAGAAACCTGAGAGCATCGGCAAATTAAAGCATAAGGCAGTCCCTCACATAGCTTATATAATTACAGCAAGTATGGGTGAATGGCAGTTGCCTTAGGAAGGGATGTCTTAATAGCATCATAGGCCCCTGGGCAAAGTAGTGCGCTGGGGCCCCTGTTTTGATAGCAAAACAGAAATATACATTGGTATCAGAAACATTGTGAGCTTCTATGCCCATTGTGCCCATATATTAAGACAGCCCTGGCCTTAGGAGCCACACTGTTATGTTTTTATTTAAAAATGATGCTTTCACCCTAGTGTTTTCACATTGCTTACAACATTATCTTGAACATTAACATGACTGAAAACGCATATGGTGTAGACATTTGCCCACAATGGGCATGCACACATCGCATCCTTGGTACAATAAAGCCACCAGGCATGGGATTTGTCACAAAACTGTAGCGACTGGTAAAGTATTTGCCTTTTGAGCATACATGAATCATTCAAATTGCACAAAACAATAGCTATGTCTTCTATCTTGAGATATGGTTTTCTTCTATGAAGGGTGACCAATGATATGTTGTTTTGAGCAGGATAGATAGATAGATAGATAGATAGATAGATAGATAGATAGATAGATAGATAGATAGATAGATAGATAGATAGATAGATAGATAGATAGATAGATAGATAGATAGATAGAGTGCATCCGGAAAGTATTCAGAGTGCATCACTTTTTCCACATTTTGTTATGTTACAACCTTATTCCAAAATGGATTAAATTCATTTTTTTCCTCAGAATTCTACACACAACACCCCATAATGACAACGTGAAAAAAGTTGTACATAAGTTGTACATAAGTTGTACTTATGTACATAAGTATTCACAGCCTTTGCCATGAAGCTCAAAATTGAGCTCAGGTGCATCCTGTTTCCCCTGATCATCCTTGAGATGTTTCTGCAGCTTAATTGGAGTCCACCTGTGGTAAATTCAGTTGACTGGACATGATTTGGAAAGGCACACACCTGTCTATATAAGGTCCCACAGTTGACAGTTCATGTCAGAGCACAAATCAAGCATGAAGTCAAAGGAATTGTCTGTAGACCTCCGAGACAGGATTGTCTCGATGCACAAATCTGGGGAAGGTTACAGAAAAATTTCTGCTGCTTTGAAGGTCCCAGTGAGCACAATGGCCTCCATCATCCGTAAGTGGAAGAAGTTTGAAACCACCAGGACTCTTCTTAGAGATGGCCGGCCATCTAAACTGAGCGATCGGGGGAGAAGGGCCTTAGTCAGGGAGGTGACCAAGAACCAGATGGTCACTCTGTCAGAGCTCCAGAGGTCCTCTGTGGAGAGAGGAGAACCTTCCAGAAGGACAACCATCTCCGCAGCGGTCCACCAATCATGCCTGTATGGTAGAGTGGCCAGACGGAAGCCACTCCTTAGTAAAAGGCACATGGCAGCCTGCCTGGAGTTTGCCAAACATCCTGGATGAAAACCTGCTCCAGAGCGCTCTTGACCTCAGACTGGGGCAACGGTTCATCTTTCAGCAGGACAACGACCCTAAGGACACAGCCAAAATATCAAAGGAGTGGCTTCAGGACAACTCTGTGAATGTCCTTGAGTGGCCCAGCCAGAGCCCAGACTTGAATCTGATTGAACATCTCTGGAGAGATCTTAAAATGGCTGTGCACCGATGCTTCCCATCCAACCTGATGGAGCTTGTGAGGTGCTGCAAAGATGTATGGGTGAAACTGGCCAAGAATAAGTGTGCCAAGCTTGTGGCATCATATTCGACAAAGTATTGAGCAAAGGCTGTGAATACTTACAGTGGTGTGAAAAACTATTTGCCCCCTTCCTGATTTCTTATTCTTTTGCATGTTTGTCGCACAAAATGTTTCTGATCATCAAACACATTTAACCATTAGTCAAATATAACACAAGTAAACACAAAATGCAGTTTTTAAATGATGGTGTTTATTATTTAGGGAGAAAAAAAATCCAAACCTGTGTGAAAAAGTAATTGCCCCCTTGTTAAAAAATAACCTAACTGTGGTGTATCACACCTGAGTTCAATTTCCGTAGCCACCCCCAGGCCTGATTACTGCCACACCTGTTTCAATCAAGAAATCACTTAAATAGGAGCTGCCTGACACAGAGAAGTAGACCAAAAGCACCTCAAAAGATAGACATCATGCCAAGATCCAAAGAATTCAGGAACAAATGAGAACAGAAGTAATTGAGATCTATCAGTCTGGTAAAGGTTATAAAGCTATTTCTAAAGCTTTGGGACTCCAGCGAACCACAGTGAGAGCCATTATCCACAAATGGCAAAAACATGGAACAGTGGTGAACCTTCCCAGGAGTGGCTGGCTGACCACAATTACCCCAAGAGCGCAGAGACGACTCATCCGAGAGGTCACAAAAGACCCCAGGACAACGTCTAAAGAACTGCAGGCCTCACTTGCCTTAATTAAGGTCAGTGTTCACGACTCCACCATAAGAAAGAGACTGGGCAAAAACGGCCTGCATGGCAGATTTCCAAGACGCAAAACACTGTTAAGCAAAAAGAACATTAGGGCTCGTCTAAATTTTGCTAAGAAACATCTCAATGATTGCCAAGACTTTTGGGAAAGTACCTTGTGGACTGATGAGTCAAAAGTTGAACTTTTTGGAAGGCAAATGTCCCGTTACATCTGGCGTAAAAGGAACACAGCATTTCAGAAAAAGAACATCATACCAACAGTAAAATATGGTGGTGGTAGTGTGATGGTCTGGGGTTGTTTTGCTGCTTCAGGACCTGGAAGGCTTGCTGTGATAGATGGAACCATGAATTCTACTGTCTACCAAAAAATCCTGAAGGAGAATGTCCGGCCATCTGTTTGTCAACTCAAGCTGAAGCGATCTTGGGTGCTGCAACAGGACAATGACCCAAAACACACCAGCAAATCCACCTCTGAATGGCTGAAGAAAAACAAAATGAAGACTTTGGAGTGGCCTAGTCAAAGTCCTGACCTGAATCCAATTGAGATGCTATGGCATGACCTTAAAAAGGCGGTTCATGCTAGAAAACCCTCAAATAAAGCTGAATTACAACAATTTTGCAAAGATGAGTGGGCCAAAATTCCTCCAGAGCGCTGTAAAAGACTCATTGCAAGTTATCGCAAACGCTTGATTGCAGTTATTGCTGCTAAGGGTGGCCCAACCAGTTATTAGGTTCAGGGGGCAATTACTTTTTCACACAGGGCCATGTAGGTTTGGATTTTTTTTTCTCCCTAAATAATAAAAACCATAATTTAAAAACTGCATTTTGTGTTTACTTGTGTTATATTTGACTAATGGTTAAATGTGTTTGATGATCAGAAACATTTTGTGTGACAAACATGCAAAAGAATAAGAAATCAGGAAGGGGGCAAATAGTTTTTCACACCACTGTATGTACATGTACATAGAATGAACTTTATTTGTCCCTGGGGGAAATTTGGCTTTTTAAAGAAACTTTTTAAATAAGTAAATAAATACATAAACAGATAGAAAACAGATAACAGACAGATATGCAATAATAAATACACACACACATGGTATAGTCTGAATACACACCTGTTTATTGGATTTGGGATTTGTTTCTCCTTTGTGCTCTTTAGAGCATTTTGCCTTTTCTTTTTTGTTTAAATTCTTATGTAAAATTCAACATGATCCTTTTGTTCACAAGTCACAGTTTTACAGTTTCTCCCTTCTTTGTCAGATTTGTGAAATTTAAGACTTTTTTTATATTGCTGAACTTTTGAAATCAGTTCTTTACTCTGGGCCTGAGCAGGCCAAAATCTTCAGACATTAGATGGGGAATGAACGACTTGGGACAATCTTCTCCTGGGCTGGGTAGTGAGGTTTCTGGCATGTTGTGAGGGTTTTTGAAGGCCTCACACATCCCTTTAACCATGATTTTTCCTCCATATTACAACAATATTCTGTTATCTCTGAATCCCCAAAACTACATCTCAGATATTTTTTAGAGGCCAATGAATGAGTATAAAAAGGCCAGATAATTTCCTCATTGCTCCTATCTGTTTCTCTTTCTGGTAGCTAGATAGATAGATAGATAGATAGATAGATAGATAGATAGATAGATAGATAGATAGATAGATAGATAGATAGATAGATAGATAGATAGATAGATAGATAATTTATTAATCCCAATGGGAAATTCACAGGTGACCTTATTCTTAACACCCAGATGTAGAGTTAGAGGAAGGACAGACAGCAATAGCGGGAGAGGTTCTTCACTGTGATAAAGGGCACAAGAGAGGTTCATTAAGCAATGCAGGGGTTCTTTCTGTCTGTTTTATTTGACTGAACTCCACAGGGCTGCCTGGTCCTTTAACACATTGATTGTTAAATATGAGTTAACTCATAGTAAGTGGTCTATAGATAGAAACACCTTATCTCATAAGCTGTAGTGCCAAATATGACCAAAATCTTGGGGAATATATGCAAACAGAGGATAGTGGGTATCTGGAATAAGAATGAAAAATCAATATTGTGTTATAGAACAAAATATTGGGAGAGCATGGGGGTCATGAGGTCGCTGGGAAGGGGTGTGTGGCGCTCACGATATCTATGCGAAAGGACGAAGGTCCAAGTCTTTAGAGTCCTGGTGCTTCCTGTCTTGCTATATGGTTGCGAGACATGGACGCTATCCAGTGACCTGAGATGAAGACTCCTTTGGTACTGTGTCTCTCCGGAAAATCCTTGGGTACCGATGGTTTGACTTTTTTTATTAACCATATTTTAGATAACTTTTATTTTGCATAACAATAATTTACATATGTAGAACCACAACCATCTGAATATTCCTCAATGATTAGTGTCTCGCCACTTTGAAGTTCAATGGAAACTGCAACATGAACTGTGTAAGATCTGACTTGTTAGACTCCGCCATGTTATTGCACACCTGGTGTGTACGAAGTAACTCAAATAATATTTTTAAGAAATACATGTTTATTTATTTAACATCAAATTTAATTTAATTGTGACCAGCAGAATAGATCACAAATAGTTGCCAAAGAGTGTTGTGGCACCAACCAGGTGACCCCAATTAATGTAAAAAGAAAAGAATAAGGAGTGTGTGGTTGTATAATAAAAGTCAGCAGGTAATGGCCAAAGGCCGAAAGTCTCTGCCAGGAGTAAGCTCTGTCTTCTGTGAAGTTCTGGTCAGGGTGCAGGGGAGTTGCTGAGGGCATTCCTTGTGATAGAAGTGGTCCAGGAGATCAAGCACAGAAGTAGTTTGCAGTTGTGGCTTAAGGATTCTTTTTACTCGAAGATCTTGAAATCAAGAGTTGTCAACTGGTGGGAAAAAGAGAAGCCAGAGGTGATGAAAAACAGTACAGGTGGTGGTCTAAGAGGTGTTGACTACTTTGGTGGGTAAATGTTGTAGGTACCTGATGGCTTAGTCAGGGCATAACCTTCCTAGCTTGGCTTATAGGGGAATCAAGTTATTTGTTTTTCTTTGTTGACTTCATATTGTTTCCTGTATATCTGAAACCGTCCCTTGTATACTTCATTTCTATAATACAACGACCCTTTTGTGTAATTTTTCATTTTTTTACTCTTATTTCATGAGCAGCAGCTCGAGAGCACGAATTGTCCAATTTATATAAAACCATTTGATGAAAAGCGGCTTGCATGATGACAGTTAAATCAGATAATTAAAGCTACTTCCCATCTCCCATTGACTCAAAGACTGGGTTTGAAATTCAGCCCAGTCACGCTGCGTGTGGGTGTGTGCCTTTTCTGGGTACTCTGGTTTTCATCACAAAGATATGCGGACTACAATCATTTTTGACTCTAACATGGTGCTGCATGAGTACGTGTGCCCTGTATTACATTGGCACTGATGCAGGGTTGGCTCCTGACTTCTGTCGGACTCTGCCAGGATGGAATTCAGGTCCATTCTGCTTTAAAATTGGAATGAAACAGATTTAAGAAATGCAGGAACAGCATTTTGTCTAAAACTACACATATTCTGATAAATGCTCTTTCTCAAGCAGTTTGCTAAGTAATTTCATTGAAAGTAAAATTTATTAGATAATTGGTTGGAATCGTATTTGACTAGATGCAGGAATGGCATTTAGTCTAAACCTACACATGCTTTGATAATTTACCAGTTTTAAGCAGTTTAATTAAGTATTCTCATAAAAAATATTTTTGATTAAATTTATTAGATACTAGAATAAGAATCATACATAGTATTGTGGACCCAGAAGGATAGGGTGGGAGAGTTAGTGCATAGGGCATTATCTCCCCCGGATTGCTAGATGGCAGCCCCCCCGGGTTACAGCTGTGCCTTGGATTCCCACAAAGCACCATGGGATATAGAGTCTTGCAACTTGGCCCTGTTAGGTGCCACCTGGGTGTGCTGTGGGGATTGCAGAGCCCTATGTTGTTGGGCTTCCTCCTCACCCAGAAGTGAACACGGTAACAGGCCACCAGATGTGCTCCCGGGTGCAGCGTGAAAGAAGCCTGCTGCCTTCATTCTAGGAGCCAGAGTCGGGAGGATGGGGTCGAAGCTTGTGGAGTGGGGGCGGACCGAGGCAGGGAGAGAGAAACAGAAGGAAGAGAGAAAAAAAAAGACAAAAACCTGTGTGCTTATGTGTAGCTGAACTGTGGGAAACACTTAAGGAAGAGTTTCCCATGAAACAATAAAAAGCCTGTGTTGTGCTGGATTTGTGTCAGGTTTGGGGAGCTGGAGTGCCCCCTGCAGGCTACAATATTTAATGGTTAAAACTTCCATTAAATCTCATGGAATCATTTTTTGATTATTGAAGTCAAAATTTAAAAATTTGATTCTAATCAGCTTACTGTCTCATATAGGCTCCTGATAACTAATATTTTAGTGCAGTTTCAAACTTGCAAAAAATACTTTGACATAGAGCTTTTGAAAAGTAATAGAAAGAATGGAAATGTGAGAAGCAGGGTTATAATTACTAAAGAAATCAAAAGAGGGCTGTGTGATGATTACTTCCACATTAGGACTGGCATTTCCTTTTGAAAACATTTTAATAAATAGATTGGACAATGAAGATGTTCTTACTTTTAGGAGTAGCTTGTGAATTAAAGGAGTGGATGAATGAGAACTACTTGTCTTTAAATACAGATAAAACAGAGATGTTAATTGTTGGAGGGAATGATGCTGATCACAACAATATTTTGTCATCATTTAACTCAGTGGGAATCCCAGTCAATTTTACTGAATCAGCCCGCAATCTAGAAGTTATCTTTGACTCTAGCATGTCATTTAAAGCGCATATTACAAAGTTGTCCAAAACATGTTTCTTCCATCTTAAAAATGTTAGGAAATTAAGGCGCTTTTTAAATAAACAGGATTCTGAGAAACTAATTCATGCATTTATCTCTAGTAGGATTGACTACTGCAATGCGGTGTTCACTGGATGTTCAAACTGTTCTTTATACAGCCTCCAGTTAATCCAAAATGCGGCTGCGAGAATTATTACAAGAATAAGAAAATACAAACACATAACTCCAGTTCTTAAATCCTTACACTGGCTCCCGGTTAAGTTTAGGGCAGATTTCAAAATCCTTCTTTTAACATATAAAGCATTAAATGGTCGAGGTTCGGCTTACTTGTCTGAACTTATCATGACTTACAAACCAGAGCGCACATTAAGATCTCAAGATGCCGGTCTGCTTATGATTCCAAGGATTAATAAAATAACGGTGGGAGGTCGAGCTTTTAGTTACAGGGCCCCTAAACTGTGGAATGGTCTGCCTGCTACTATAAGAGATGCCCCTTGGGTCTCAGCTTTTAAATCCCGGCTGAAAACTCACTACTTCAGTTTAGCATATCCTGACTAGAGCTGCTGATTAACTGTACAGACTGCATCTCTGTTGTTAGTCATTAGCACTAAAACATAAGTAACATGATAGTTATAATTATATACTAACCCTCACTTATTCTGTTTTTCTTCTCGGTATTCAAATGTGGCACTTGGTGCCACGGCCCACCTGCCAAGTTGTTTTGCCTGCCTAAGGAAAAGTCATCCCAGATGGAGGATTGCAGGAATCGTGGGAAAGAGGGGTCCTTTCATCGGATTGGCTGGCCCAGCACTGTTTCAGCCGTGGAATGGCCAAATGGGGGAGGCAGCTTGAAGGATGAGGTCTCCAGGACTCTATACAAATCCAAATCTTATTATGGGATATATCATCTACTGTTAAATTCTGCTCTGTACTTCTAAAATTTATATTTTTTATTTCTTACTATATTGAGAAATTGTTCTGTGTACTGTACTGTATTGTATTGTATTGACCTCCTTCTTTTGACACCCACTGCACACCCAGCCTACCTGGAAAGGGGTCTCTCTCTGAACTGCCTTTCCCAAGGTTTCTTCCATTTTTCCCTACTAGGTTTTTTTGGGAGTTTTTCCTTGTCTTCTTAGAGAGTCAAGGCTGGGGGGCTGTCAAGAGGCAGGGCCTGTTAAAGCCCATTGCGGCACTTCCTGTGTGATTTTGGGCTATACAAAAATAAACTGTGTATTGTATTGTATTGTAACATTGGCTTGCTGATCACAAAAATCCACTTTAAATGTTTTTATCACATACCATTTAATCACAGTCTCCTATTTTAGTGATTTCCTCTTATATCATAACTGGAATGTCTGTGGTGAATCTAAAAGGAGAGGCTCTGCTACTAGGAATACAAAAACTGTGAATGGTACAGCCATACTAAAGAGTCTTATTGCATTAGAAACAACTGGCCACTCCACAGCAGAAAAGTGAGAATCATAAAACGCTTGTCAACCCAACAAAGATATTTTTTGCCTTATCTTCATATAAAACTTGAAACACTTCATAAAAGTGATGAACATGGAAGGTGAAGGATTCCGATATTTGAGACGGATGTTTCCACCAATAACTGGTGCCAAAATTAAGGAAGCCATTTTTGTTGGCCCATAAAACAAACACATCCTCAATGACAAGTAGTTTGAAGATCTTCTGGTGGGGCTGGAGGAAATCATATGGAAGGCATTCAAGGATGTTATTGAAAATTTTCATGGCAGACTACAGAGCAGGGCGGCACGGTGGCGCAGTGGGTAGCGCTGCTGCCTCGCAGTTGGGAGATCTGGGGACCTGGGTTCGATTCCCGGGTCCTCCCTGCGTGGAGTTTGCATGTTCTCCCCGTGTCTGCATGGGTTTCCTCCGGGCGCTCCGGTTTCCTCCCACATTCCAAAGACATGCAGGTTAGGTGGATTGGTGATTCTAAATTGGCCCTAGCATGTGCTTGGTGTATGGGCGTGTTTGTGTGTGTCCTGCGGTGGGTTGGCACCCTGCCCAGGATTGTTTCCTGCCTTGTGCCCTGTGTTGGCTGGGATTGGCTCCAGCAGACCCCCGTGACCCTGTGTTCGGATTCAGCGGGTTGGAAAATGGATGGATGGACTACAGAGCATCAAACTACATCCAGCTGGCTGAGAACGAGCTTCAAGCATTCAAAACCATGAAGTGTGACGGGTGCCCAAAGATTCATTTTCTGTATTCACACTTGGGCTTCTTCCCTGCTAAAGCTGGTACAGTCAGAGACAAACGTGGTGAAAGATTTCATCAGGACATTTACAACGATAGAAATGTGGCATCAGGGCAAGTGGAACCCATCATGATTGCTGCACACTGAAACAACAATTAGCATCAAAACATTTTCAGCTCATTTGAATTAATGCAATGTGTCTGCATCAGTAAGCGATTAAAAATGTGCAATTCAATTAAAGTTCATTTTGTCAATCTGAAACATTTTGGTTATCCTGCAGTCGTCTGTCATAATCACCAAACATTTTGAAGGAAGCAAAAAGTTAAAAATAAATGTGTTGTCCACATTTTCCTTGACATGTTGAATTCCCTTCAGGATTGTGAGTATCATGTTTCAGATAGAGTGTGCTAATATTCATTTTCTTTTCATGTGTCGTTTTTGCTCTTTGTAAAGTACATACAGTATTTTATTATTTGTTTTTGTTGTTGTTTGTTTACTATTTATTATCTATGTACTTAGTAGTGTTCTCCTGCATTCCTTGCATTTTGTGGGTGGCTCCCAAGAGGCGGGTCTACGCTTACGTCCTGCTAAGGGACCGCCCCTTTCCTATAAAGGCAGGCTGGGAAGGGGGCCTCATTATGGTTCAGTGAATGCTTTCCTGTGTTTGGGAGTGTTGAGAGTATCTGCTGCTTTGCTAATTTCTGAATTTTGCTTCTGTTCTTGTGAAGTTTGGTCATCGGATTGTACTTTGGGACTTGATGGCCTTTGTGGCCTTTTAGGCAAATGCTTTTTGCCTTGTTAGCCGTCTTTTGATATTTTTGTGCTTTTTTGCAGTTTTTGGTTGATGAACATTGTTATGTATAAAGATTTTGTTTGGTTGTGTTCTTCATAGCCATTGCCACAGTATTTAAACAGAGCACTTTGACCACATGTCCCCACTGCTAAAGCCAATTGGCCTGGGTGCGTGGCAGAATAGTGTGGCAGACAGGTTGCCACTGACTCCAGGTGAAGGGAGGGAAGCAGAGCCAGTTGGCATGTAGGGCAAAGGGACAAAGCAGCTGGGAGTATATACCACTGCTTAAGACTTGACTGGCATGCTGGGCTATTGCTAAAGAAGACACATGGTGGTTTTTAGGGCCACATGCCACCACACTGGAGTAAAAGGGATGATTTCCATTCCTCTTTTCTTTGCACTGCCCAGATTGTTACACTAGTGGCAGCAATGGCATAAGAACCCAAAAATGACACTGAGATGGATGACTGGTCTAACACAATGCTCAAGCGGACTGCTTCAGGCTGGGGGCTACTTTGCCTTTCACTACATTCCCAAGAGGGAGGGCTAGTTTGCCATATGTCATTTTCCGATGAAAGGATTGTGATCATTTCACGGCCTGAGTGCCAGGCACTGCTGTCAGAATTGTGCCAGGAGTTTACTGCCACCCTGCTCCTGCCAAAGTGTGCCCAGGGGGTCACTGCTGAGGTGTCCTCATCACCAATGGACCTTAAGAATTATATCATTAAAGCATCACCTTTCAGCTTGATTTTCTTAGAGAAGTTGTCCCTGCCAGGGGAAGGTCTTCACGTCCAGTCTTCAGTACTGACGGGAAGTGGTCTTCTCACATTGTTAGACCTGATGGGAAATAGTCTTCTTGTCCAGTCACCTCTTCCAGAAAGTGGTTTTCTCGTCTCATTCTCCCTGCATAGCCAAAGTCTTCTCAACTCATCATCCCTGTTGGGTCATGATCATTCTTTCATCCAGTCGTCCCTGTTCAGAAGTGGCCTTCTAATCATATTGCCCCTGCTTAGCCTTAGTCTCCAGCCAAGCATTCATCTTGTTCTTTGTGGATTTGATTTTTTAACTTTTGAGGTGTCTGGAGCCACCCCTTAAGGAGAGGGCTATGTCACGTTCCATCCTTGCTTATATTCGTTTTCTTGTCATGATTCTTCTTCGCTCATTGTAAAATATTATTTTTTAAGTATACAGTATATGGTATTTGGTTTGTAAACACCAGGGGGAGATGCAGCACTGTCTAGCAGTATTGGCATCCAGCAGTATTCTATCACAGGGCACATGGGCACTTTGTCATTGGTGCAATTTCAAGACATCTCTCAAGTGATTATATGTCCTTGGACTGCAGGAAAAACTGGAAGAAAAGGCAAATGTCTCACAGTGGGCACCAAAGCATGGAATTAAATCTGTGGCCAGAGTTTTTGCCCTGCTGTATTAACCTTCCATCTTTTTACAGATTTTATGTTTTACACAGCATATGCTGTTTATTAATTTGAAACTTGTCTTTGGCTCCATAGTAAATTTTTGGGCAGCTTTTTTTATTTTTAAAATCAGGCCACATCTTGTTAGGGCTTGTCTTGGGCTGCATGTTTTGAAATAGGAGAGAGGTTATTACATATGGAGACCTGGCAGCTAGAAGCATGTTTTTCCCCGAAGGGACAAAGATTGCAAGAGCCGAATGTTAAATGAATTTTCTCACAAGAGTTAACATTGGCACTGGAAGTCCATTATAGCATGACATTACATTGAGCTAATGTCTACAGAGTGACATAAATTTACATTTCTGTCCAGAGAAAAAAAATAAAGATGGGCATATTTAGTAGTAAAAGGATTATGAGGAGGAGACAGGTTGGCGAAAGGCTGCCAGGGTAAAAACAATACAGATGGCACAGAGTAGAAGAAAGTCCCAGAAGAGACCAGCATGCGAGAGAGAGTGTTTGTAGTTAGAATAGCACTGCTGTTACCTTAAAGCAAAATCCCTTTGATTGGGGATTCTGCACTAGATGGTGCCGAGGCTGATAGCCTTCTGTAATCTCAGTGGTAGTTTCTTTATTATGAAAAAAAACCACCACTAAAAAACTTTAGAAATTATACACACACGTTTTGTCAAACATGCAAACATCAGCGGTGTCTCACAGGTTCTGGTGATGGAAAACATCGGGATAAGATAAGGGTTTTGCATAGCTGCTAACCGCATTGCCATTTTTACACCTAGAATGGAGGACAAGTCCCAAGAAACACAGTGATGTCACTTCCTATTACAATTGCAAGCCCCGACTCTTTCAGCCACAACTACATAAAATCCGCCTGACAACTGGAAGTTGGTGTTCGCTCTCAGACCTGCTTCTGAGCAGGCCAGACCTCTGTGATGACGGAAAGCCTTTGAAGAGTTGACTTACTTGCATGAGGTCCTAGTTCTTGTTTATCCGAAAATATACTTGAACATTAAAAAAACAGCAATCCTTGGGTCTCCAGCCCTTCATATAAAGTATTAGTGCTTATATACAGTTAGGTCCATAAATATTTGGACAGAGACAACTTTTTTCTAATTTTGGTTCTGTACATTACCACAATGAATTTTAAATGAAACAACTCAGATGCAGTTGAAGTGCAGACTTTCAGCTTTAATTCAGTGGGGTGAACAAAACGATTGCATAAAAATGTGAGGCAACTAAAGCATTTTTTTAACACAATCCCTTCATTTCAGGGGCTCAAAAGTAATTGGACAAATTAAGTAACTGGAAATAAAATGTTCATTTCTAATACTTGGTTGAAAACCCTTTGCTGGCAATGACAGCCTGAAGTCTTGAACTCATAGACATCACCAGATGCTGGGTTTCCTCCTTTTTAAAGCTCTGCCAGGCCTTTACTGCAGCGGCTTTCAGTTGCTGTTTGTTTGTGGGCCTTTCTGTCTGAAGTTTAGTCTTCAACAAGTGAAATGCATGCTCAATTGGGTTAAGATCAGGTGACTGACTTGGTCATTCAAGAATTTTCCACTTCTTTGCTTTAATAAACTCCTGGGTTGCTTTTGCTGTTTGTTTTGGGTCATTGTCCATCTGTATCATGAAAAGCCGCCCAATCAATTTGACTGCATTTAGCTGGATTTGAGCTGACAGTATGTCTCTGAACACCTCAGAATTCATTCGGCAGCTTCTGTCCTGTGTCACATTATCAATAAACACTAGTTTCCCAGTGCCACTGGCAGCCATGCACGCCAAAGCCATCACACTGCCTCCACCGTGTTTTACAGATGATGTGGTATGCTTTGGATAATGAGCTGTTCTACGCCTTCTCCATACTTTTTTCTTGCCATCATTCTGGTAGAGGTTGATCTTGGTTTCATCTGTCCAAAGAATGTTTTTCCAGAACTGTGCTGGCTTTTTTAAATGTTCTTTAGCAAAGTCCAATCTCGCCTTTCTATTCTTCAGGCTTATGAGTGGCTTGCACCTTGCAGTGCACTCACCGTATTTACTTTCATGCAGTCTTCTCTTTATGGTAGACTTGGATATCGATACGCCTACCCCCTGGAGAGTATTGTTCACTTGGTTGGCTGTTGTGAAGGTGTTTCTCTTCACAATGGAAATGATTCTGCAATCATCCACCACTGTTGTCTTCCGTGGACGTCCAGGTCTTTTTGCGTTGCTGAGTTCACCAGTGCTTGCTTTGTTTCTCAGGATGTACCAAACTGTAGATTTTGCCACTCGTAATATTGTAGCAATTTCTCGGATGGGTTTTTTCTGTTTTCGCAGCTTAAGTGTGGCTTCTTTCACCTGCATGGAGAGCTCCTTTGACCGCATGTTGTCTGTTCATAACAAAATCTTCCACATGCAAGCACCACACCTCAAATCAACTCCAGGCCTTTTATCTGCTTAATTGATAATGACATAACGACGGACACCTGCCCATGAAATAGCCTTTGAGTCAATTGTCCAATTTCTTTTGAGCCCCTGAAATGAAGGGATTGTGTTTAAGAAAATGCTTTAGTTGCCTCACATTTTTATGCAATCGTTATGTTCACCCCACTGAATTAAAACTGAAAGTCTGCACTTCAACTGCATCTGAGTTGTTTCATTTAAAATTCATTGTGGTAATGTACAGAACCAAAATTAGAAAAAAGTTGTCTCTGTCCAAATATTTATGGACCTAACTGTATATTGTAAGTAAGAGACCAGAAAGTGAGTCAGGGTTTTCGGCCACCAAGATGGAAGCCCTGTGTAATGCAATAAAGAAAGAAATATGCAAAAATAAATTATAAGGCGGTCAGCCCTTAATAATATGTAAGTATGGTTTTCTTTTTTTGGATTGACTGGTTTTTATGTGAGTTTTCCACTTTTATTCTCAGAGTTCTGATTTTGCATTGTGGTTTGGGTTTGGTTACTTTGGATTGTCTTTTTAAGCACATCCTTTTTACTCTTTTGTACCTTTTCTCTATACTTCTCTGTTTTGATTAATAAACTATCAATTTATAAAAAAATAAGCGTTGCCATTCTGTTTAAAAGACAGAGGTTTTAACATTGTTTCCCCTTGTTGAACATTTTTGAGGTATTTGTAAAATTTTTAACTTTAAAAGCAAGTTCCCTATTGTCAGGCCACTGTAGGCTGTAGCCTGCAGGTAGAAGTTTGGAGACTTGTCACCTTGGAGTGAACCTTTTCTGGGCTGGCCAGTGAAGATCTTGGCCTACTGTTGTGGCTTATGTGTTAGACCTCACATCTCTTTGCCATGTCTGGAACTCCACAACATAACATTATGCAATGCTGATTGTGCAGCTTTCATGTGACTGAGGGATCAGGGGGCATACATGCTTCTGACTGAGCATTTTGCTTTGTTCCTTTGCTACACTTGTTTTGTAACATGTTTGAAAAATGGTGCAAGATGCACTTGAATTTGATAAGGACCAGGAGAACAACAAAATCAGAAAGGATCAAGGAAAGTCAAATGCACAGGTACTAAAACAAAATCATAAATGGGGGAGAAGGTAAAAAAGTCAAGCAAGAGCTCAGAAATCCAAGAAATCAATTGCAAGAAATAGAGTGAGTGTTGTTGTGAAATTTTCCAAAATCTAGGAAATGTTTTGTCAGTAAACTTGCAGGTAAACATTTTGAGCACATAAATAATAACCCAAAAAAATTAAACAATACAAGAGACAATAATCATGGTCAATGGAACAAAAGGGCCAAAACTGAAGGTACACACGAGAAAAAAGCACAATAATAAACTTTGGGTTCTTCAGAGTTTTGGCATCAGCAAATCAGATAAGTATTTGAACTCATAGCCGTCCTTTAATCCTGTTGTGGGTCATGACCTCAGAGTCCACACCTTTAGCAACACTGGAAGAAGACCATGTAGCAGACTAAAAAACTCAGCTAAGATTCACACCGTCATTATGACGGTGATTTATTTCTTTTTTAGGTTTGGATCCCAGGAACTCACCCAGCCTTGGCCCAACTCACACACACTCTCTCATAGAGGCAAAAAAGCAACCAGTAATAAAACAGAAATTAAAGAATGTGTTAAACAATAATAAATGAAATATATGAAACTACAATGATCCCACCCCAGTTCCCCTTACGGTGATAAACACGAACTCAACAATAACAACCCACTAACAAAAACCACACACTATGAAGTCCATGAAAAACGGCAACCTATGTATGAAATGATGGAGATAGACAGTCCAGAGATCAGAGGACAGAAAAATTTGGAAGAAGATAATCCGCTGTAGCAACCTCTAATGGGAGCAGCCGAAAGAAGAAGAAGAAGATAGTCCAGAGATCAGCACAATGTATATGAATGTAAAGGTCAGTCCTGCAGGAATTTCCTGATGAGATGATGGCGTGTGAATGGGATCAGGAGTGCTACTTTCTTCTCAGCACAACAACCAATCCTCAGACAGTCCTCTTGCAGCAGGAAGACACCAGATAGTCCATACACCCAAAACAGGAGATGATCCAGGATAAAACAAGAATGCACAGGTAGAAAAATGGAAAGGCAAGCAGACAGGCAAATCAAGACATGAAACACGAAAGACTTTTTTTTTTTGTATAACTGGCTCCCCTTTTAAATCTTTTACCACCTCCTTGTCCCCAGCATCCCCTGCACCATCAGCAGACAACCAATCAGAGCCATGGCAGGGACTGCTGGGAGTTGAAGTTTCTTTACTCAGTAGCACAGCTACAACCTAATGATGATATTAAACAGTTATTTGGGCTTAACCCCTGTAAAAGCCACACGAGATGGACTGGCATCCCAACCAGGAGAGGGGATGATTCCTTACCCAGACAGGAGCCTCGAAGTGAACAGACAAGCATCCCGGCCAAGGGAGAGAAAGGTGCCATACCTGAACGAGACTAATCAGGGAGATGGACAGACATCCAGACCAAGAGAAAAGATTCCAAGAGAGAAGATGGAATTAAGATGGTGCCAGTGTACCTGTCAGCTTGCCGTCTGCTGTTGTTTCTTTTTGCTGTGCTCATTCTATCTGTGATGACCTCTACTTGTTTTTCCATGTCTGTAATATGTTATGACCATCAATCCCTTAAGGATATATGTTCAGTTGTCATTAGATGGTGTGCTGGATTTAAGGGCAGTGAGTACTCTCATTGTCTTTTTCCGTGATGCCCCATTTTACTCATGATCTTGTCGTCAGATATATGCTGCTCATCTTGCATCCAGCAGCACCGGAGGAAGCTCCGTAAGAAGCGTGGGGTAAACGGAATGTTGTTTTGGTGAGGATTAAGCTGAAACTGGCTTTGTTTAATCGATCAGTCGATGCACAGATTTGTCTGATCTTATTGCTCCATATTCGTCAGCCAGGCAGCTGAGGTCTTCAGATCAGCTATTGCTGCTCACTGTCCCACGCATGTGGTTGAAGCTGGGGGGCGATTGCACTTTTGTGGTGGCTGGTGGAACAGTCTGCCCCTCGTAATAAGGTCGGCTCCCACACTTCATAGTTTTAAGTTTTTGCTAAAAAAGCACTTTTATTTTCTTGCTTTTCAGCTTGTGAGTTTCAGTGGTTAAATCTTTCTTTTTATTTTTGTACTACAGAGTTCATCTTATGTATGTATAATAAAATGGACTCCACTGCCTTGTCCAGATGATTCGGAGTGGGAAGGAAGGTAGACAACACTCGACTGGAGGAGAGCAATGCAGTAGAGAAAGGAGAAGAGGAGAGATAGGAGCAGAGACCACTTGTTTTGGCTTTGTACAAGGTACCGTGTGTAATAAACATTCTTTATTTGAACGTGGAACTTTCTTGTGTGTTCATGTTTGAAGTTTGGGACTCACCGGCGCCCCCTAGCATTCACACACTGTAAAGCAGATCAATTTGGAGCTCAAGTCATGCTTGGGATTAACATCAAGATGGTTAAGAGATGGCATTATCTGATCTGCTGCATCCTAGGTTTGGATTAAACAAAACTAAAATTCAAAATGAAGGTCTTTTGCTTTGCTTTATGAACTTCAACATTTAGTTAACATTTGTGACATTTTGTTTATGCATTATTTCCTTGGCTTTGAACTTGACCTGTTTTTTCTGTTGACAGTCTCACACAGTTCACCAACTTTGCATCTCTCTGTCGTTAGTTTCTTTTAGCCCTACTTTTACCAACAAAATCTTGTTGTCACAACCCAGTGAAGCAAGTGAAAATGTTAATTTCTTCATGCTACTAAATAAATCTGGACTACAAATCATACCCACTGAACAAAAAAAATGAATAAATTGATGGGGTACCTATTGTTTCAGGGTTCACAGAGTGGTTTATCATGCCAGTTAAAATTACAGCAGGTGTATCACAAACTGTACAAAACAAATCACATGTATGGTTCAATCTTGAGTAGCTCTGTTGTAAACTTTTCAGCACTTTTCAACTGGAACTGGCGAGATCTTATTAAATTAGGGTAAATCAGTTTTTAAAATTGTCTAGTAGATATTGAATATGTACTCTCTCCCAATTTACCTTTTTTCTTCTTTACTTATGAAGTATTTTAATTCCCAAGATATGTTTAGTAAGGGGAAGACCTAAAACTTTCCTCCGTATACAGCACCCGTTATTATGGTGCATCAGAGCTACAATACTCCTGGGATCTCAACAACCTAATGGCCAATTACACACTTTCTATGAGCCTGGGAAATAAATCTACAGAAGTTTATTAAAGGGAAAAAGAAATACAAATGGGTTAAATGGAGAATCTAGCAGTCCAGGAGGTGCAGGTTTCTTTTTTGGTGAGAAAGAAGACCTTCTTTGCTGCTTTCACTACAGGGATTTAAAAAATCACAGCTAAGAATAACTGACCTCTTCACTTTTATTTTCTCAGCGGTAAATCAGTTAAAATTATTATGAAAATTAGACCTCTGATGTGTCTAGAATCTCTTTAAATTACAAAAGTTGATAAACAGAAGAACTTACACCAACTCCAAGTTTGGATACCATCCTGTGTCCATTGCTTCCAGAATAGGATTGCACTGGAACTGAACAATTTGAGTAAAAAATGACATAGAAGAACTGGTGGTCAATTCTTCTTATTCAGTCCAGGGTAGCACAAAGCAGCCAGGATGTGGCATCAGTCTTAATATGATTTATAATCCACATGCCAGTTATCCAGTCATATGCTCAAAATGTGCAAAATCTGTGCTAAAATATTGCTAAATAGTTACTTCTGGAATAATCTGAAAAAGTCATAAACATGAAACTTGGGCCTCAGTTCCGTTTTCAGTTCAGTTGAAGTTAGAAGGGGTTTTATGGCAGTGAGTCACTAACGTCATTATGTCTTCAGTAGATCATTTTGTTTGTGTACCCAGGGTGGTGTCATCCTTTACGCTCATTAATGATGTCTCTGTGGTCTGTTGGTCTGGTATGGATGTAAACAGGGACACCATACCAAAAAAACTGCGACCTTGTCATCTCTGATGGACTGCTTGTGTAAATATTTTAATGGCATCTCAGAATTGTGTATGTAATAGTCCCATATTATTTGTTATGTGCTTAGCATGTGGAATTAATATTTATATAAATTGTATGTAGGAACACCTCATGACGATTGGTCACTGCCACATACATAGTACAAATGTCTAAGAAAGTGGGCACATGTGTCATGACTGTCAAAATGATGTGAATAGGAAATATCCAAATTACCAACTCATCCAAGAATAACTTTAATCAGAATGCTGTTCAAGTTAGGACAAGAGGAAACTCAAAAAGTACATGAGAGTTTAGCAAGGCGTTGTTGACCAATGAGAAGCTGGTTAAAATATGTATTGAACTGAATTAGAGCTCAGAGTTAAAGCCACTGCTCCATTAATGCCTCCTTCTCCTTAGGTCTAATCGTTCATCCAGTGATAAGGCTTCCTGACAGAAGTTGAAAGCTCAAGAATAAAAAATACTTTGATACGTGCTTCAAGTATAGTTATAGAAACTTAATATGAAGGATGTTCAAAAAATTTCCAGACTTTTATATTTTCGTTAGAAACGGTGAAGGCAGGAGGAGTAGTCATTGGTCATGTCCGAGACTGTCATGTGACTAGTTCTGTTTGGCAAGCCGGCAGACCCTCGCAGTTTAGTATAAACGTTGTCACCCTGCGGTGAAGATGGCTGAGAAACTTATAAATTGCACCAAAGAGGAACAGCGTTCTGTCATGCGCTTTTTGTGGGCAGAAGGTGTGCCAGGAGCACAGATTCATCTCCGCAAGTGTACTCAGTATGGAGATAAAGTTCTCTCTCGTAGAGTTGCCTATGTGGATTGAAGTTTTTTGAAAATGGCCATATTAGTGTGACTAGCAGAGCGCTCCGGACGTCCTGCTTCAGCCACAACCACAAGGAATGATGTGAATGCAGCGGTGCAACCAAAAACATTTTTTGGTGATGGCAAAAAGTTGGAACGACACTGGGAAAATTGCATCGCAAGGAAGGTGGCTATGTAGAAAAGTGATGTCATTTGTTTTTTAAATTCTTAATAAATAGAGTTAAAAAAAGTGTGGAAACTTTTTGAATGCCCCTCATAATATGTCACTAGACAACAGAACAAAAAAAATGCGTTGGCTTCAAAACAACATTTATTGTTTACTTTCTGCCATTAGATGTCACTGCAATGAAATGTTTCTAACAATCTAAAAGAGCAAATCTTTTTGTGAATCAGTTGTTTCAGTGGGGGTGGCATGGTGGCACAGTGGGTAGCGCTGCTGCCTCGCAGTTAGGAGACTTGGGTTTGCTTCCCAGGTCCTCCCTGCATGGAGTTTGCATGTTCTCCCTGTGTCTGCGTGGGTTTCCTCTCACAGTCCAGAGACATGCAGGTTAGGTGCATTGGCGATCCTAAATTGTCCCTAGTGTGTGCTTGGTGTGTGTGTGTGTGTGTGCGTGTGTGTGCGCCCTGTGGTGGACTGGCGCCCTGCCCGGGGTTTGTTTCCCTGTCTTGTGCCCTGTGTTGGCTGGGATTGGCTCCAGCAGACCCCCGTGACCCTGTAGTTAGGATATAGCGGGTTGGTATATTCTATTCCTACCATCACTTTGAACCAGTAATTTTAAGACTAGGTTCACAATACCAGGCTGAAGTATCTTAAATTCAATTGTTTGCCTTAATGTAACACAAATTGGATGTCTTCAGGGCGATGTGGACACAGAAACTCTGCCTTTTCAAATCAGATTTTAGCCACTTTTGTATGTGGTCTTAGATTGGATAAGTATCCGATTCATGACCGTGCTACATGAATGAGAATGGTCACATCGGAACTCGTGGGTTTTTTTACCTATACGCATAGGCTGAGCATTGTTGTCATCAGCCAGCATCAGAAGTGTGGTAAAACAATAATGGAGGAGAGCTACAGTTGTGAAAACAGTCACTGTCCCACCTTTGCTGGATCTTGGCTTATACCAACACATCTCTTGGTGCAGCAGTGCTAGCAATACATGTGAAAACAGCAAAATCTAGCCATCTGTCTTTCTTTCACCCTCTCAACCTAATCATGCACAGCTGACAAGAGCAAAATGCAATACATACCCTAGCTCAGGGGTATCAAACTCCGGTCCTGGAGAGCCACAGTGGCTGCAGGTTTTCATTCTAACCATCTCCTTCATTAGTGACCAGTTTTTGCTGCTAATTAACTTAATTGCCTTAGTTTTAATTAACTTGATTCAGACGCCTTAGTTGTTTCTTTTTCCTTAATTATCAGCCAAACAATAGCGAGACACAAAACAAGCCGCCACATGAGCAGCTCACCTGTGCCCATCACACAATATGTGGGAATAAAGAAAGGTGAAGGTCTCAGTAAGGATGATCTCTCAGTTCCACCTTTTGACGGTGTTCTTAGAAAAAAACAGAAAATCAACAATTTTGGAAATGTCTGCTATGGCAGAATGAGAGCAGCAACAAGCCATGAAATTAAATAACGAGTTTAACGAGCAGCAAGAATCAGCTTCTCATTAAGAAACTGGTTGGAGTGAAAGCCCTCAATTAATATGGTCATCTGTCGGCTTGTTTCACATCTTATTTCTGTTTGGTTGTCATTTAATGATCATTTTCCTTAATAAATAAATGACCAAGTATAATATTTTTGTCTCATTTGTTTAACTGGTTTCTCTTTATCTACTTTTAGGACTTGAGTGAAAATCTGATGATGTTTTAGGTCATATTTATGCAGAAATATAGAAAATTCTAAAGGGTTCACAAACTTTCAAGCACAACTGTAAGTCTTAATTCTGTACAATGCAAAATTATGGAAATGGTAATAACAAATAAATTAGATAAGTACTTGTATGTAAATAACTTACTAAATAACAGTCATCATGGGTTTATGAGAGGAAGACCCTGTCAAACCAGATATTTTTGAGCAGGCAACTGAAATAGTTGACAAAAGCAAAGCATACAACAGAATTTACTTAGACTTTCAAAAAGTCTTTAACTCAGTTCAACACCAAAGCTTCATTCTGAAATAAAGGGCATAAGAGGTATACTGCAAAACTGGCCCTCAGGTTGGTTAACTGGCAGGTGGCAACGAGCACAGATAAGAGGTGTGAGATCATCCATGGAGGTCTGTCCTTGGACTGTGATTTTCTTTGATTTATATGAATGACACTGATTATGGTGTAGGTAATACACTTGTGAAATTTGCTGATGATACTAAAATTGAAGGAATGGCAGACATTGAGGAGGAAGGACACGGTTCAGAGCTGGGTGAACAATAGAAAAATGCAGTTCAATGGAGAAAGGTGCAAAGCAAAAAGGAGCATCAATTAAAAATACAAGATGGGAGACACCGTACTATAGGAAGCAACCTATGAAGAGGATTTAAGAGTTTATGTTGACACAGCATTTTCTTTTTCTAAGCAGTGTGCAGAAGAAATTAAAAGTACATATAAAATGTTAGTTATGTCATAAAAACTGATGAATATAAATCAAGGCAGGTTCTGCTCAGATAATGCACTAGTGAGCCCACATCTGGAGTACAATGTGCAGTCACCACGGTAGAAGAGAGACCTAACAGCACTTGAAGCTGTGCAGAGGAAAGCAATGAAGAGCATCTCAGAACTTAAGGACATGCCCTACTCTGACAGACACAGAGAATGAAACCTGTTTAGTCTCGAGCAGAGGACACTGTGTGGGGACCAAATCCAGGTTTTCAGAATTCTCAGTGGCGTTCATAAAGTAGAACCAGCAGAATTCTTTCAGCTTTGGAGTGAATCCTGTACTTGAGGACGTCAGTGGAAATTAAGGGGAAAGAACTTCTGAGACTGAAGCCTGAAAGCACATCTTTACTCAAAGAGTTTTGAGAATCTGGAATGAACCACCAAGACATGTAGTTGAAACAGAAACAAGCCTTGACATCCTTTTACAAGTTTCTGGATGAGATACTGGGACAGCTTAGCTATTAGCTAAAGAAATGAGCTTGATGGACTGAGTGGTCTCCTCTTGTCTGTCAAATTTCTTATATTGTTATGTTTTAATCGAAACCCCAGACAAGTGATCTCCATTGAACTAAATCTGTGACTTTTAAAACCAACTGGTGGTACCAGTGAGGATTTAGGGGTTTCATATTAAAGGAGGTGAATACTTATGTGCTCAATTATTTTGTGTTTTATGTTTATAATTAATTTACTCCCCTTTGCCTTGATCTGTTTTCACATTAAAGAGTCTTTTTTTGTTGATTCTGTTGAAAAAAATTCAAATTCACTAGTGATTCAATGTGGTATAACAATTAAAACATCCAAGGAGGCGAATGCTTTCAACAAGCGCTGTACATACGGCATATGCTCTGCATCCATCCACTTACTGAACATGCTAAGGCTCATTGGGCCTGAAGAGTGCTTTACAATACATGGAAATGTAATCTCAGTTTAATTCACATTTTTAAATTTTAAACTGTCTTTTATACTCTAGTCATGTGCCGTTCTAAATAATGTAGGTATAAGTACAGCGGGGAAAATAAGTATTGAACGCATCAACGTTTTTCTCAGTAAATATTTTTCTAATGAGGCTATTGACATGAAATTTTCACCAGATGTTGGTAACAACCCAAGTAATCCACACCTACAAAGAAAGCAAAACAAATAAGTCCATAAATTAAGATGTGTAATAAAGTGGAATGACACAGGAAATAAGTAATGAACAAACTTGCAGAATTTATTTAATACTTAGTAGAAAAGCCTTTGTTGGTAATAACAGCTTCAAGACACCTCCTGTGTGGAGAAACAAGTCACACGCATTGCTCAGGTGTGATTTTGGCCCATTCTTCAACACAAACTGTCTTCAAATCTTGAAGGTTCTGGGGGCCTCTTCTATGAACTCTGATCTTCAGATCATTCCATAGACCAGCGTTTCTCAACCTTTAAGTATTTGCCACCCGAGTTTTCATAACAGTTTTAATTGCGCCCCCCTAATGTTTTTTTGAAAGGAGCCCACTAATACCAATTTGTTCTTTTTTAATTAATGATATATCATAGATGCATATTTTATTATACCTACTTAACTTTTATCGACATTTATCTAACTCTATATTTATTTTTCTAGTATCAGAATGTAGTTTAAGTTAATTTGTTTTGCTTTCAATAGATGTATTTTTCATATTTTCGATTCTTGTTTTCTTTTTTTCACATCTTCGCGCCCCCCTTTTTGTTACTTCGCACCCCCCTAGGGGGGCCTGCCCCACAGTTTGAGAACCACTGACATAGATTTTCAATTGGATTCAAGTCGGGTGATTGACTGGGCCAGTCTAGCAGCTTTATTTTCTTTCTCTGAAACCAACTGAGAGTTTCCTTGGCTGTGTGTTTGGGATCAATGTTTTGCAGATTCTTATCAAGAATGTCCCGGTACATTTCTTCATTCATCCTTCCTTCAATTATATGAATTGTGAATTTCCCTTTGGGATTAATAAAGTATCTATCCATCTATCTATCTATGAAGTCTGCCAGTACAATATGGTAAAAAACAGCCCCACACCATGTTGTTCCCACCTCCAAACTTCACTGTTGGGATGGTGTCTTTGGGGTGATGTGCAGTGCTATTTCTCCTCCAAACATGGTGTGTGCAATGACATCCAAAGAGTTCAATTTTGGTCTCACCTGACCGGACTCTATTCTCCCAGTTATTTCACTGGCTTATCCAAATGTTGTGCAGCAAACTTTAAACGAGCTTCAACGTGCTTTTTCTTCAGCAGTGGAGTCTTGTGTGGTGAGCGTGCTTAGAGGTCATGTTGGTTGAGTACATTACTTATTGTTTTCTTTGAAACAACTGGACCTGCTAATTCCAGGTCTTTCTGAAGCTCTCCATTAGTGGTCCTTGGCTCTTGGACAACTCTTCTGATTATTCTTTTGACTTCTCTGTCAGAAATCTTGCAAGGAGCACCTGGTTGTGAACGGTTTATGGTGAAATGATGTCCTTTCCACTTTCGTATTATGGCCTCAACGGTGCTCACTGGAACATTCAGAAGTTTAGAAATACGTCTGTCACCAATGCCGTCAGTGGGTTTGCAACAATAAGGTTGTGAAGGTCTTGCGAGAGCTCTTTCCTTTTACCCATCATTTTTCCCTTGGTAATGAGAAACCTTTTTATAGGCCATCATTTAGGACTAAACCAGCTGATATTCATTTGCACTGATAGGGGGCTATCAGGATTGCTTTCTAAATACTGACACATTTCAGCTAGTTACTTGGCTTTCCATGCCTTTTTGCACCCACCTCCTTTTCTTCATGTGTTCATTATTTTTCCTGTGTCATTCCACTTTATTCCACATAATTTATGGATTTATTTGTTTTGATTGCTTTGTATGTGTGGATTACTTGGGTTGTTGCCAACATCTGGTGAAAATTTCATGTCAATAGCCCCATTACAAATATATTTCCTGAGAAAAACGTTGACGTGTTCAATACTTATTTTCCCCGCTGTATTTAAAGGGGCAAAACAACAACCGTTAGATACTTCTAAAATGAAGATTCATGGTTCAAATCATGTTTATGAGTATCAGACTCTATTTTGAGTAAGTTATAATTGTCCGTGCTCGGTTGCTGCATTGTGCCCGAAGCTCAGTCCCCCGAGAATTCAAAATTGGATTACGCCGCTTCTGAAAATGTATAGATGGATTCTTCTAATCTTGTCAGATGTACCGTAATGATAATAAATTATTCATTTTTCTTCGAGCTGTATGCTCTTAAACTTGCGTGTTAACATTCTAGTTTAGTTCTGCATTTATTTATTAAAAAGGCAACGCAATGATGTGATCCGAGATTTCACTTCTTTGCACTCCCCTGTCCCTTGAGATAAATGAGTAACACAATGCGCTATAAACTAAGTCTGTTTAAACATCGGGGTACTCATTCGTTTTGCATTCGATTGGATTTTCCTTTTCTAGTTCGTTGGACGGCTTAATGTTTCTCTTTATTTAATTATCGGTCAAAGTTTAGTAAAAAAGAGTCACAGAATTAATTAATCTAAGTGACCTTTATCCGGATCTGTTGGCAATATTCGCTAAATACTTCTGAAGCGTCGTCAGTATGAATGATAATGCGTCGAGGCTGTCGTTTTTACCTCGATAATTGTAGCTTTTCTTGTCCAAATACCAGCTAAAATACGTAGACCTCGCGGTGTGTGACTGTTTGATCTCTAGGGGTGCGGTTATATAAATCTCCTTTCGAGCTGCCAGTACACTATAAGCGCACATAGCATGCAATTACCTTCCATCTGCAGTCCGTCATTCAAAAGCGTACCGGATAATCCTAAAATTGTTCTCCATTCCCCCGAATTATACAGGGTCAATCCAAGTTGAAAACAAAGGAGGGGGCAGTTGTTTTTATGAAGTGCACTTACATTTTTGAACGTAATCAATAATAATTGGAAATTATGTGTTTTCACTCATATGAAATAATAGCCAGGGGGGCTGAAGTGTAATTTTTACTATGAAAGTGCAATTTTAAATAAATGTTAAGTGTTTTTGAATTTAGGAGCAAAAGTTTACGGTAGGCTATAAACCTGCCATTTAAGGACCTTGGGTGCAGACTCTGCATAAATTACATTTAACTGCACATACTTTCAAGCAGTGTAGATGTTTCTTGATCTGAATTACTTTAAAATTAAAACGAGGTCAAAAGAGGAGCAATTCCAACAATTTACCACCTATAAAATGCTTCAGCTATTCAATGCCTATCATTTTGTACAGCAACACTTGCCTTTTCTAATAAACGATCATATATGGATAGGGGCGTCGGTAGCTTCAGCGCTTATTAGGGGGTAGCCCCTCCTGACCCCCCCCCCCCCCAAAAAAAAGGCTGAAGCTCTGGAGCTACTGCCACCGGTTTGAATAACTTTTGACATTTCTGTTAAATTGAGAATGAGTCACGGTTGTTTATTGTTTGAATTGTTCACACTGTTATGATTACTCTCGTTTGTTATATTTGCTTTGAATTAGATTTTTCTAAACACCGAGTTAGTTGTACTGCATGTTTTTAAGTGGTATTTTTATTTAATTGCTTAATTGATGGGTTAATTTTTGATTTCTCCCAGAAGACAAGGCTGGGGCGGAATAAATAAATAAATAAATAAATAGATAAATAAATAAATAAATAAATAAATAGACAGAAAGGGCGGTGGGGTGTTTGAGATTGTAATGTATTGATTACTGCGGTGGGTTGGCACCCTGCCCAGGATTGGTTCCTGCCTTGTGCCCTGTGTTGGCTGGGATTGGCTCCAGCAGACCCCCGTGACCCTGTGTTCGGATTCAGCGGGTTGGAAAATGGATGGATGGATGTATTGATTATATAAAAACAATAGTGATCATTTTAATGTTTAATTAAGAGTTTATATGTTTATTCTAATAATAATAATAATACATTTTATTTATATAGCGCCTTTCCCATGCTCAAGGCACTTCACAGAGTTTAAGATAGAACGGCAGGTTATACAGTATATAGCATTGTACAAACCAGATATTCTAGTTGAAAACTATACAATCCTGGGGGCCTACATTGAATCTTTCTTTCTTTCTTTCTTTCTTTCTTTCTTTCTTTCTTTCTTTCTTTCTTTCTTTCTTTCTTTCTTTCACTGAGAAAAGGCTGACAATATGAATTGCAAGGGGTAGACCCTTGTGTAGCAGGAATTCAAGACTTGTGGAGTCTTTTTACTACGCCAAGTAGAAATGGAGAGAACTGAAGTGAAGTCCGCCTGGAAGGAAATTGGAATGAAACCTGCCTGGCAGTTTTTACCTTAAGCTAAGCGCCTTGTGAAGTAGGAGCCTGACCACGGATAGGGATGGAGGGTTCCTTTGGTAGGGTGGGCTCTTTCCAGTTCCTAAACGAGACGTTTTTTTCTTCACAGATTGCTGGACCTGGTGCCAGCGTTGAAGAAGCGGGGGCTACTGTATCGATTTTGGCCTCAAATTTTGTTGGACATTTCTGCCAGTTTATTTTTTTCATTTTAATATTGTTCATTTTTTATGAACGTATATGGGAATCCATAGTTTCATTATGTGGAACCTGAGAATTAACCTGGTTTAAAAAAAAAATCTCAAAACCGAAGTAGTAGAGTCCCATTGCTAAGTACATTCTCACTAGGTGGCGTAGTCGGCCTATTTGGCCCAAACTTTTGGGGGTGCACTATAAGCAGTGTCGACGATCGTTGGGGGTGTGGTACTGGTATTGAATTTCCGAAAAATGTCAGAACGTCGAACGGGAGGAAGATAGGCGGAGCTCGCCCAGATGAGGGGCTAGAAGCCTAACTTGGTTGGGCGGGTGGGTTCCAATTTCACAGGGGCTAAATTCACCCCCCTAACAACGTCACTGTATACGGAGTGGAGGTCTAGTTAATGTGAACATTGCCGTGACTGCTGTTCATTAACTAAACCGTAATGTTATCCCTTTGTGTGCGACAAGTGTATAATGTAAAATTAGGTTAATAGTTACTACAGAAAATTCGGAATATAATAAGACATAACATTCTCACGTCTGTTTAAAGGTGTGCCGGGGCCTGGAGTCCATTCAGGCAGTATTGAGTGGAAGGCAGGAAGTAACTTTAATGTCACTATTATAATTATTATCATACCGGTTAAGCTAATTTCTATAAGCTGGACTTGTACGTGGAACGAAATGGGGGTTTCTTCCGGGCTCTTCACAGCCTTTCACTCAGTGCTGTCTGGACAGGCTCCAGCCACTCGCACACCTTTAAACGATTTGAGAATATAATGTCATTATTTTACATTTTTTTTTTTTTGCCGTGGTAAACTATTAACACAATTTTGCAGTAATGCACGTGTCTGAACATTATAAGGTTAAAGTTTGTTTCCTAAACAGCAGTCACGAGCGGTGTTCAGTCGATGTTAAGTAAGCTGCTGCGAAGAGTGCCGATTTCTTTCTTAATGGAGTTCATCGGACACACCACAATCTCAAATATAATGGTTCTGTCACGGTAAAAATGGCCGTTAATTTTACAGTGTAAAACGTTTAAGAAGAGAAGGAAACTGTAAAATGTCAAACGGTAAAATATTGTTTCAGTAATACCGAAACACTGCAATGAAACGTGTAGACCAACAGAATATTCTTAACATTGTTAACCTGTCAAAATGATATTCTTTTTCTGTGGACGGGGGGAATGGTAATCACGGTACCAAAAAACGAGATAATGCCATCAGAAAGGAAATCGTATTATTTACCTTCCATTTTACTGCCTCAAGTTGTTTAAAGAGAAGCTGCGATTTGCTGACCATGTGTGGTTCGCTCTAATGCATTGCCACATGGTTAGTTACCAGGAGCAGATATTCTTTAACTTTAAACAACGACCTTACATATTTGCTTTATGTAGTTGTTTGTTCAATAAACACGTTTAATCAATGGACACCCAAGGCAAAATACTGTCAGTTTGTGTGGATGCCATACAGAGTATGATGCAATTTTTCAAAACTTAAACTTTTTTTTCCGCAGGGCACCGATTCCCAAATTTGCATACAGTTACGATATTTGCATAAAGAAACGCCCCCTTTTACCATATTGTTCCTTTGCACAGTCTGATAAAAAAAACTTAAACAGAGGCAGCAAACTTCTTTTTCCCCGAGTGCTGAAGGTTGTTTGAGGTTATGGAGGCTGTGCGTCACCATACACCACAAAAGCAAACTTTACATCTCCACCAGACAACGTGCCATAACTTCATTTAACACTGGATTCATTGCAATGTGTAAAATTAAATGGCTTAACATGTTTTCTATTGATTGTTGTTCTTTTACTTATGCATATTGGTCTGTACTTCTGACAGCATTTTTTGATGGTTTAGGCATATTTATTATTGTGCATGGATTTCAGCCTATGGTTAAAAGTTCGCTACTGCTGTCAAGAAAAAAAGTTATCTATATAAAGTTATACTGTAGAACTATATATATTGTCACTGCATTTTTCACGTTAATGTATACGTTAAAATTCTGTCAGCTTTTTACCGTAAATTTAACATTTGTTTGACGTTGTGGTATTTTACCGGTTGTGTTATGTTTTCCAACCCGCTGAATCCGAACACAGGGTCGCGGGGGCCTGCTGGAGCCAATCCCAGCAGTCACGAGCGGTGTTCAGTCGATGCAGGAAGGCAGGCAGGAACCAATCCCGACCAGGGTGCCAACCCACCGCAGGACACACACACACCAAGGCCAATTTAGAATCGCCAGTCCACCTAACCTGCATGTCTTTGGACTGTGGGAGGAAACCGGAGCACCCGGAGAAAACCCACGCAGAGAACATGCAAACTCCAAGCAGGGAGGACCCGGGAAGCGAACCCAGGTCTCCTTACTGCGAGGCAGCAGCGCTACCCACCGCGCCACCGTGCCGCCCGCGTGGAGAAAATATAAACCTTTAATGTGCAAAAGGCAAAATACCAACAGACTAAGCCATCCTAGACTTAGCCTGTGTTATTGTATGCAGTTTTGCTCTTTTAAAATGAAAAACTCACTGGCATTTTGCAAATCTGTTGCCTTTTATTCATTATGGACCTTGTTAGAGAGCGAAATAAATAAAGAGTTCTGTCTGGAACCTTAAATGTTATTTTGTTCGGAAACACAACTCTTCCGCACATGGCATCACTCTGAAAAGCCACTTTGACACCTTTAATTGTAAGTGTGTAGATAAAATGAAATTCCTGGGTGAATATAGTAATCGGGCAAATTCCAGTTTAATGTTAAATAAGGCCGACCTCTTTGAGGCAACTACAGGTGTTCATTTCTAACGTGACGCAAGTGGCGCTTATTCTTCTTGTCAAATGCGTGTTTTAAAGTTTTTGAAGAGGAGTCCTTTAACATCTGATATGAATCAATATTTATTTCTGATAGGAACAACTTTTTAAAGTAACCGAGAGGCAGTCTCCGTCCACCACATGAATATTTTTCCTTTTTGAGACGGTTGGTTAGTGGATAAAGAGAACAGTCTGGTAAGCCAACACTGAATTCCAGTCCATTACTGAGTACTTCACGATCTACTTTACCTAGTTAATCTACCAAAAACTCATTTTTATAGTATCATCAGAATCTCGGGGATAATTTATATACTGCACGGAGCCGTTGCTAGAATGTGGCAGGAGCTGTAAGTTAACAGCGCTAAGCACTGCGCTACCTGGCTGCCCGTGGAATATTATATAATCGGAATCAGAAATGAGCGGGCATAGCATAAAGTGATATTCAGTCTCACGAGACCAGTGATCGCAAAATATAACAAGACACTCTATAACCCGCAAAATGCAGGGTCGTGGTGGGGCAGGGGTCTATTACGCCAGTACGAGGCACAACGTATAGGAAACGGGCCTGTGTAGATCAACACTCCCGCACTTATTCACGCAGGACCATTTTGGACCGTCCAGTTGGTCAAAGTGGCCACTCCTTGAGGATACGGGAGGAAACCCACGTGGCGACCATAAAAACTCAACGGCGAAACAAACGGGTGAGGAACGCCGAGAAGTAGCAGCGCCGCCATCTCTCTCTCTCTCTCTCTCTCTCTCTCTCTCTCTCTCTCTCTCTCTCTCTCTCTCTCTCTCTCTCTCCCTCTCTCTCTCTATAAATATGTTTTTTGTTCCCGGTGAAACTTCATTAATCCTGCCTCAGTTACGCATTATGTTTAAACTGGAAAGGCAAAACAATTCATACTAGCGTTTATCTTGTCATAAATGGACTTATTCAGAAGTGCCACATAGCCAAAATAAAATAATATTAAACAGGACCCTAATAAAATAATAGGGGTATACATTTGCATTTCCTCACCAGATTAAGATTCTTATTTTAAATAATTGTGGGGATTGTATTTTGTGCATAGACAACGAGAAACTGGTTTGATCTGTATTCGAAAAGTCGGCAAAATATAATTTGATTTACTTCTCGCCTGCTTTCCCGTGACAGTCGTGCGACTGAGACCAGTTTATAAAAAGCAATGCAAAATAAAATTGAAGCAGTTATATTTTAGACTCTTGGAATAACTTGCATTTTTTTTCTAGCAGTCGCTTTATTCGTGATTCAATTGTGATGGTCTAAAATTGCAGGAGGCTGCAGTGATTTCCTAAAAGCTTTACATTCACCAATAATAATTCCATCAGTCCTATATAGAACGCACGAGAACTTCACAGGACTTAATAAAAATGTAAATTACATTCTCTTTCCTGTAGCAGAAAAGCTGCTCTCATTCAGATGCAAATACTGTAGATTAGCTTACAATTTCAAACTCTGCGCGATGTCATTTTGTGACGACAGCGCCATCTAGCGCCGTAAATTGTAAAAAACGGATGGTAAGAAATGCACTTCCTCAAGAATGGTTTGCAAATAGACTTGGGAGTGAACCCAGGTCTCTAAGGCTGGAAGGCAGTGATGATACACTCTGTGCCTGGTGCTACACCCTTTTTTTCTTGTTACAAATTTAAGCCATCGTGTGCTTATGCATCGCAACATTGTTTTACCATGTTATTAAATGGTGTTATCCGGGGGGAGATTTAATTAACCAAGCAAGGTTGATGGACTCGGTGGTATCCTCTTGTTTGGCAAACATCCTGTCTTCAAAAATACAAAGATGAAGTTTTGTGTATGAAAAAAAAAAATCATAATGGCGAATTTGCCAATTTATTTATTTTTTATTACCTCTACACTTAGAATGTGACTTACTGTATGTGAATGTTAATCTCAAATTTTATGCAGAACTATTTAAAAATTGTTCTGAATTCAAAGATAACCAGTGGGAACTGAGAATTGTGGCTGGCAACCATACCAGCAGTACAGATAACCCATCTGAAGTTAAGCTCTTTGGTGTCTGCTACATAGTACTTAGCGAGGTTACTATCTATGGGGTGTGGATTGCTGCTAAGGAGTTAGTGTTGCCATCAGGGGGCGCTTACCCTGTGGTCTGAGTGTGGATTCTAATGCCCCCAGTGCAATGACAGGGACAATGTGCCATAAAAATGGTGCCATCTTTCAGATGAGACATAAAAGCCATGTCCCGAGTCTCTGTGGAAATCCTGCAAAAAAGAGTAGGGTGCACTCCAAAGATCTGGTTAAATTGCGCATCACGGCCTAGTCCATTCTGACCCCTAATAATCCCCTTCCCTTATTGGCTAACATTCTCTCTCACTTCTTCGCTACCCAATTGCTAATGTGTGGTGTGCAGTACTGGCACAAGAATGGCTGCCATCATTGATGCTGCTTGAAGTTGCTCCCCACTGTCTATGTAAAGTGCTTTGGATACCTAGTGAAGAACTATATAAATTGAATTTATTATTAATATTATTAACGAAAACATAGGGCGGCACGGTGGCGCTGCTGTCTCACAGTAAGGAGACCTGGGTTTGCTTCCCGAGTCCTCCCTGCGTGGAGTTTACATGTTCTCCCTGTGTCTGCGTGGGTTTCCTCCCACAGTCCAAAGACATGCAGGTTAGTTGGTGTGTGTGTGTGTGCGCGTGTGTGTGTGTGTGTGCCCTGTGGTGGGCTGGCACCCTGCCCGGGGTTTGTTCCTACCTTGTGCCCTGTGCTGGCTGGGATTGGCTCCAGTGGACCCCCGTGACCCTGTGTTAGGATATTGAGTGACAAAACATATCAACCCAGCCAGCCACCCATTATGCTGAGTTTGCACAGAACCGGGACCCATCTTGGAAACGCTGCTTATCCAACGCAAGAATAACATCAGATCAAATTTAGATATTAAATGACATGAAGTATAAAATTGATGGAGAACATTTCAGGTCCAGGGCAAGTTCTTTCGCAGAACATACAAATGTGTTTTTTCTTATCTTTTCATAGACGTTTGAAGCTCTCCTTCTAATGCGTGACCAGAACTGTTTCCAGTCCACCCAGTGAGAGCCCATAAGCGCTTTATGCAATAATTGGCTCCTTGGTGACCAAAATGATCAGATAGGTATGAGAAATTTGTAGGATGAGTCTTTCTGCCAGCTCAAACGAATTTGGTATTTAGTTGAGGGAATTTATCTCTGAAACCAGATGGATGAGAGGAGGCTGAATTGTGGTTAAAAATATATATATATATATATATATATATATATATATATATATATATATATATATATATATATAAATACATATGGAGGAGGATATTCGTTTTGATCAAATCCCATTTTGCCTGTCAGGTTGGCATAGAAAATTGGCAGGCTTTAAAAATTGATTTTGGTTTCTTTGGGGGATTTGGCGCGATTTGATCTTTGCAGTTTTGTTAGGAGACAACACTCATTATTTATAGTGCAGTTGTTCAGCCTAGAGGCAAGTTTACTGTAATAGACAACTTAAAATGTTTCTCAGGTTAGTAAGAGGCAGTGTAGACTGAGGTGAGAGCCGCAGATGTAAGAAAGCTGAATATCGAGTGACAGTGTTTTAAAAAAAACAACAACAAAAAAACGAGGGCCTGCACTGATGGGACGCTAATGTTGCTTTGTATTTTTTTATAGGACAGAAAAACTCAGTGGTTAGTGCCGATGTCTCACTGCTCCAGTGATTTGGTCTTCATGCAAAATTTACAAGGAGTTCTTAAGGATTTCTAAAGGTTCTTCTTGTAGATTTCTGCAACTCTGCACATATCTACATGAATCTGTTCTGGACGCCTTGCTTTCTCTTCCAAAATTCAAAGACATGCGTTAGGTAAAGTTGGAAACGCTGCATTAGCCTGTGCATTAGCTTTCCAGCCGGGATGCCTGGAAGGACCGGGAAAGGGACAATACCAGGTAGCTGCCCTGGTCTGCACTGGGGCCACGGTTCAACCCGGTTGGGGCCCACGACCTCCACCAAGGGGCGCTCGGAGGATTGTGGAGCCCTGGATTGCAGCACTTCCATGTGTGGCGGAAGAAATTCCAGGCACACCCAGAGTGTTTCCGGGTGCTCATGCGGCACTTTCGCCACACTAGGAAGTGCCGCCAGAAGATCATCGCGAAGCACCTGGAGCACATTATATAAAGGGGCCGCCTCGCTCCATTAGTTGAGCCGGAGTTGGGAGGAAGAGGATGGAACTTGTGTGTGAAGGAGTAGAGGTGAGAGAAGAGTTGGAAGGAAAGAAGGGACTGAGTAATTTGTGGCTGTGGGTGCTGTAAAGAAGGAAAGGAATATTAAACATGTGTTTTGGACATTTGGTGTCTGTCTGTCTGTGTTAGGGGGCTGAACTTCCACACCTGGTATGAGTACGTGTGAGTGTGTAAATGATGATGGAATGGTATGGTGCCTTAAGCTGATCTCTCTTATACATCCAATAGTGCTGACCCTGACCCACATTCCCCGGACTCTGCAATGTAAAAAGTAGAAAAATGGAAGGAAGTATAATACATATTCCTAAAATTTTAACGTTTGCAACAATCTCTCGTGCTGACCAATGAAAACTCTATTTAGTAATGGCGGTAGTAGTAGCTGTAGTAGTATTGTTGTGTAAGCAGAATACAGAGCATTGCTTAAGTGCCTTTCTGACCAGCATACTACTCTCTATTCTCCGGCACCACAATAAACCCATCTCCATACTGAGTATAAAGGCAGTGTCCAAAAGTTTATAATTTTGAACATAAACTATAGTGACAGACGCAACCCAGCATCAGGGGATTCACAAACCAGTGTGTTTCTTCGTGCCAGTTCCAAGCCCGGATAAATGGGGAGGGTTACATCAGGAAAGGCATCCGGTGTAAAATTTTGCCAGATCAACATGCGGACAACAATACAAATTTCCATACCGGGTCGGTTGAGCCCCGGGTTAACCACCAGTACTGTTAGCCAACAGGGTGCTGGCAGAAATTGGGCTACTGTTGGCCGAAGAAGTGCTTCTACTCAGGAGTGCTGCCCAAGTTAGTGAGTCTACTCCCATCGCATTCATCAGATGTTGCACAGACACCAACCTTGGTGTCCTTTGTTGTCCTAAGTTGAGGTGGAGCTCCACTGACGGAGAAGACGGCACAACTTGTTGAAGGTTCCTAGAGTCTACGGTAATATCCTCATGGATGTCTCAAAGCCTGGGACACTATCTGCAAGGCTGGCTCTTGCTTATTTCTGCTGTTCTAGGTGAAGCAGGTAATGGCGCCCACGCCACTGCTTTTGCTTTGAGTGGAATCATCACTGCCAGATCTGTACTTTGAAACCTGGAGACGTGAGAGAGGAACCAGGACTCGGCAGGGAACAAAATATGAAGGGTTTAGATGCAAAATAGTGAATTTACAATTTCAGAATATGGAGGGGGTCAATTTATTGCTTATAGCAACGTGTGTTTACTAGAAGGCTGCAGAAAAAGACCTGATTGAGGGGGATGCATTTTCAGAAAACATGTAGGATGTGGAATACTGGGGGTGTACAGCTCCCCAAACCTGGACACAGACAGGCACAGAGACACAAGTCCAAGGTAACACACGTTTATTGCTCATGGGGCAGCCCTTTTCCCCACTCCCCATTACAGAGCACAGTACAAAAGCACCAGCGGTCATGCTCAATCCCTTCTTCTTTGTTTTTCTTCTTTCTGTGCCACCTTCCCTCTTCTCCCACCAAGCTTTGTCCTCCACCTCCCAACTCTGGCTCCCATGGTGGCGTGAGGCGGCTCCTTTTATTCAGCACCTGAGAGTGCTCCAGGTGGTTCATCAGGATTACCTGGAATCCCTCCCAGGTGTGGTGGAAATCCATTGAAGCGTTCTGCAACTCCCCCCCCCCAAAGTCCAGCTCCCAGCATGCCCTGCGGAAATCCATGGTGCCACAGCTGCTCAGGAGGGCTGCCCTCTAGCGTCCCAGGGGAGGTATTGCCTCAGCGATGCTCTCTTCCCCGGGGGTTCCATTTGGTTGGCATCCCAACCAGGTAATGACCGTAGCCGCCCGTCATAAGGAATTAGACTGCATTTGTAGGTTTTTCATCTTTATTTTTTTAACGTTCCTTTATAGAAAAAGAGAACATCTTTTTTTGCATTACATAATCAAATTACCACTTAAACTATGCAGATATTTTATAGCTCTGTCAGCCTGACAGGTAGCTAACAATGATGGCAACAGTTTCATTAGAATCTAACTAAGGTAATAATAAATAATTCTTTGCATTTATATAGCGCTTTTCTCACTACTAAAAGCGCTCAGCAATTGCAGGTTAAGGGCATTGCTCAAGGGCCCAACAGAGCAGAGTCCCTATTGGCATTTACGGGATTTGAACCGACAACCTTCCAATTGCCAGTGCAGATCCCTAGCCTCAGAGCCACCACTCCGCCTTATAAGGTATCTCCGTAAACATATACATTTCATTTAGGTTGCTGAAATTAACTGACAAGCCTGGTATCATCACACAATTCAGTGAAACTGAAGTAATCATTACCCATGATTCCTATTTACTGAGTCAACTTTTCTCTAAATTTCAGCTGTTGTCATTGTGACCCGTTGGGGCCACACATGCATCCCAAACACCCACACACAACCAAACCACACAGTCACGGGTTCAAGGAAAGAAGTTTTTATTCAAAGCAAAATACCTTCTACAGGCTTGTAGAACCAGATAAATCAGTCGCAGTTTTGTTTTGTTTCTTTCCTTTCCTTTTCCACCTCAACTCTCCTCCGAGCAAGGTTTGTCCACCTCTTCTGGACACTGTTTTCTGGATGAGGTGGAAAAGCTGCTTTTCAACATGAATCATGGAGTATTTCTAGTGCCACCTGGAAGCACTTCTGGGTCTGGTGGAACCTCTTCGTAACAGGGGAGCCTGCTCCCAGCAGCACCCCCTAGTGGAACCTGAGAGCCTCAACAGGACTGCCCAGTAAAACTACAACTCTCATGCAGCTCTATGGGTGTCCAGACGGGAGCCATACCAGAGGGACACTGCCACCTGACAAACTGCGGGAACATAAAGTTCAATTAGGCAGTCACCCTGTGTCTTTCTCTTATAATGGCCTCCAGAGCAGTATAGGTACCACTAACGAACCCGGTTGAAATGTCCATTTCTTTCTTTATCATGGCTTCCCAGCTGGGTAAGGAAACATCCACCATGTCGAGGATGCCAGTCAACCCAAGCCAGTCTTCTATAACACCATCATGATGCAGATTTAGGTTTTTGAGGGCAAAGAGCAACAGATTTAGGAACCAGTGGCATAGCTAGTGGGGGCAAGGGGGGACATCTGTCCCTGGGCTCAGCATCCAGGGGGCGCCATTTTAAAATTTTCTTTCCCTTCCCCATTGCATTTTGGCAAACAGGAGGGGTCACAAAATCTTCAGTTGTCCCCGGGCGCTGAAAACCCTAGCTGCGCCTCTGTTAGGAACTCCTCTATTCCAAGAACTACACGCATTTTGAATTCTGTTACTTGTAGTGATGTTGCTAAATACTATTGTAAATTTTGAATTATTATTTTTGTGTGCTATTATTAATCATTCATTTTTGTATTAATCTTGAGTGTGTGTGTATATAGTAACACAGTTTTTGTGTCTTTGCTTATTTTATTGTAACTATTGTTAGAAAAAACACCAATAGATCATAAAGAGTTAGGATACCTTATAATTACAACAACAAAGTGACAAGTTTAAAAGAAAAGTGACAACGTCTTGCAAGAGACAAGTCCAGGGCTTGATGGACTTAAAATGGTGATGGAGGTGGTTATTATGGAGGAAGGCAGAAGTAGAGGGCTCAGGTGACCACTTCTAAATTTCTAAAAGAATGATCTAAAACATACATGGCTCAAGTCAGAAAAGACGCAGAATTTAAAATCAATCTGTAGCAGTCGTTTAAACCAAGCCGAATTGTCCAGGTATTCTCATTGCTGCCTGTTTACTCAGATGTCCTTATTGTTGGCAGGTGTTCACATTATGACTTGTATTTGCAGTCCAAGTTTTTATTTTATATATTGTTTAAATCACAGTTTATTTAGTACTGTGAGTTTTGAATTTCCATATGGCTTATTTTTATAGCAATGCATTTCCATTTTGGTGGATATCACTTGGTTTTGCACATTACCATGAAAACACGACTACAGATCAGTCTGCTGTCCTTTTTTCTACTAACTGTCCCCCCGCAGCTTTGCCCGCGTAGAAGTGAAACAGGACAGCGAGGAGGGCCCTGCCTGGTTCCCCACTCCTGACGTCATGCTTCCCCTTCCCCTCGGCCTGCAGCCTCTGTCTTGGATTAGTGCCAATATATCGGTCCTGCAAGCGAACTATGATGCTTAGCACGAAAGAGAAGTCGCAAAATCAACTGGAGTATTCAAGCAAATTATAGAAAAAAGCCAATCTAAATCCATTAAGTAGTTCTGTTGTTCACTAGCTAAGCAGATGTAAGATACGCCCCGAGGCTGACGTGTGAGTGAGGAGGAAGGCCTGCTGAGTGTCTCTTGGATTTGTGCAAATAAATCAGTACCACAAGCAAACTATGATACATATCACAATGAAAGAAGTCACAAAATCAACCGGAATGCTCTCTCGTGAAAAGTGGACGGACAGACAGACAGACAGACAGACGTTGGATTTATATACAGAGAGATATAGATAGATAGATTGATATATAGATATGAAAGGTACTTATGATAGATAGATAGATAGATAGATAGATAGATAGATAGATAGATAGATAGATAGATAGATAGATAGACACTATATAAAAAAGGAAGGAAATTAAAAAGAAAGAAAAGTTCTGCCTTTGCTCTCACAGTCATAATGGAGCATTGTGCAGACATATTGCTGTTGGTATGATGGAGCCCCAGTAGCGTACCTTGACACACTTCTGCTGAATAATTTGTTAATGTGTCACACAGAGAGGATGTGCAGCATTGTTCATAATGCCACTCAGTTTTGTTTTCATTCTCTCCTTTGCTAAGACCACCAGGGAGTCCAGAGTACGTCCCATAGCCGAGCCTGCCCTTTTGATTAGCTTGTTGATTTGATGGGCCTCTCTTGAAGTGATGTTATCACCCCAGCACACCACAGAAAATTGCTTTGACCATCACACAGTTGTAGAAGATGTGAAAGATGCCACAACCCACGTTAAAGGAACACAGTTTCCAAGTCAAAAAGAGCCTGCTGTACTCTTTCTTACAAACTGTAGTTCCTCAGTGTTATGAGACCAGTCTAAACTATCATTGATATGGCCCTCCAAGTTCTTTTAGGAGTGCACCACCTCTACATCCACTCCCTGAATGGTGACCTGCAATTTGGTGTGGCAAAAGTCAAAAACCAGTTCCTTGGCTTTGCTGCTGTTTAGTTGCAGGCAATTCTTTCAAAGTTCTCCATTTGACCTGATCTTACATGAGAATTCTAGTCCTCAAAGCCATAAATCCTAGGATGATTTGGGACAGAGATACCATATGGGAACAGCTTATGCAAATGTGGCTTCTTCTTCTTCATCTCCTTCCATTGGCATATTTTGCCATCAGAGAGTAGGTCGATGTCAAAGTGATATGCTGCTTGATAAACTACTGCATTGTAGAAAACATTACAAGGCTAGGTGCTTAAGGTAAGCCTTAAGGTTGTCTGTGGACAGCCCACCACTCACTGGCCTCGGTGCAGGTGGGAGTAGAGAACTTCTCTGAGGAGTTAGGAGTCAGTCATTCTGACTCTGGTTTTTCAGAAGTATGGTTTTAATGCTGATTGTCTTACTGAGGATGCTGGAATTGGTGTGGTGACCCTCCAAGATAATGCAGAGGATCTTCTGCAAGCAGTGCCGATGGAATCTCTTTACATGTAACAATGGTGGGCAATCTTGCTACTGTACTGGAGAATTATGGTTTCCTTTTGAGACCTCCATTCTTGAAGATCTGATGGTGAAGTTTCCTGAAGGTGATGTTTGCGCAGACATTAGGCTACTAAGATATAGAAACCTCTAAAGTTCCCGCAGAGACATGTTATTAGAGGGTCTAACTTTCCTCAATGTTGTGGGCTGTCTTTGACCTTTGAAGAGCTCAGCAAAATGTTTCAGGGTAGCATGTATTTCTAGAGAAAACAATGACACAGTCATCTGCATACTGGACATACTGGATTGTCCTCTGGGAAATAAATAGACCTTGACACCAAAAAAGGTTTGGGGCAGCCACTTGTATACTTGATTCAGGCCGCAAATTGAGATTTTGGTTGCACAGAAGTGTACAGTCCACAACACTACTGATTTTAAAGAGGTGGTGGGGTTTCTTTTATGGCTGGTTTGTGGAAGTGATGTCATCATCTGGAGCAGGAACCGGAAGTGACATTATCAGGGCGGGGCTGGTAGTGATGTCATTCCGTGTCTGGTCTGCAGAGATAAAAAAGAAAGGTTTACAGCACCCCGCCACCCCCTGGCCTGGCATGGAATTACCTTCTTTTGGTCTTTTTAGCTGCCTCCCATGTGCACATGTGTGACATCTCTCAGTTAAGTCCAGGATGAGTTACAATAACACAACATATTATCCTGATACAATATTGTATCAACTGGCAGACTGCCCTCTAGATAGGTGGGGTAAATGCTTGAGGGACATGAACACATTCGGGATTTGGAAACCCATGGAACATGGAGCACATGCATTCCACAAGCCTTGAGAACATTCAAGAAGACAGACAAGAAAGAAAATAAATGGAAGTCCTATGCATGAGTTTTCGTTCTTGAAGGACTGCAGAGAGGGAAAAAGAGAGAGCTACCCTGAGAGAAGGTCAATGGAGGTACTGGCTGTGTGGCATTGCTGAGGGGGAACAGGGTGGTCTTGGCTATGTCTTGTCCATGGTGCATGTTTGTTGTTCTAAGAGGCGTTTTCCTGTGGACTGCAACAGTGGGAAAGCATGACTAGAATATTAGGATGTTAAAATATAGAAATTATAGTTTATTATTGTTTAATAAACACACCCAATATTGGGCTACTTTGTTATTTTTTGAGTGACTCAGGCTTTCCATCTGGGTACACATTGCAGTGTGAACAATGGTGTCTACTGTAAATTTCAGACTATTTGTAAATGTGAATTTGTAAATGAGTTGCCAGATGGAATAACCTGAGACCTTTTCCTGTGGTCTCTTTTGTCGGCAGTGATACAAAGTGAGTATTCCAAGTGTGGCAAGATGGAGATCTCTTCGTCAGAGCTCCACAGTTTGGCAGGCCTTTTCCTCCACTCAAGCTGTGCTCTTGTGAGGCCAACTTAGTGGAGTCCTCAGATCAACAAATGACTAAGCACTGATGCAGTGGGAAACCTTTCACGTCCAGAGTACACCACAAGATGTGTCATTTATCTCTGAAAGGTCAGATGTGGGATACTACTGGCAATTTGAAAATAACTGTAAGTGACAGAAGATGCCCACCTTTACATTACTTTCACACCAGATTTCAGAGTCTCATACAGCCGTTTTTATAGAGAAACATGCAGAGGACCCCTAATTGGAAGTCAAAAGCTTGTATTCTTCACTATCTGAACTCACAATATAGATGGTAAAGAAACAGGAGGTAACAACTACAACAAACTTATTTTTAAATCTAATTGTACCATTTCCAGTTTGATCTGCTCATCTAAAGCAGATGTTTCGGGGTCTGATTCAGGTTCGGTAGATGGATTCGGGGTCTGAATTCTGTGCCCATGTGGAAGATGTACGTTCTCTTTGTGTCAGCCTGTTCTCCAGGTGCTCTTGTCAATTAATTGGGCATATGTGTGAGTGACCCTGCGATGGACTCATATCCTGGGCTGTTTCCTGCCTTATGTTGCCAAGATAAGCTCTGGTCCCCTAAAGCCCTGAACTGGTTTAAGGATGGCTGAGGACATTACATTAACTTATTTACAGTATTTAATTTTAGTAAATATCAGCCCAAGATATAACATTTTACATCTGGTTAATTACACTAGAGCTCATTCTATTTTTAGTTTTAATTCAATTCAATTTATTCTTATATATATATACTAGGGGGCTTACCCCCTGCTTGCTTCGCTTGCCAACCCCCCTTTTCTGCACTATGCGCCTGCCACTTCACATCTCTGCTGCTTGTTTTGTGAAGAGGGGGTCTGAACGCACCCCAAGGAGACGTGGGAAACAAATACAGTTTTTTTTTTTACCTCCTCTTTGCTCGATCAGCTGCTGGATGCTGCCGTGCCATGTGATCTGCATCTTGCATGGCTCTTTGAACATTTAAAAGCCTGTACAGCAGCTGTCTTTGTCATCTACTCTTTGTCTTTTATTTCCAGCCCAGGGCGTGGTTAAATCTCTTGACACAAAGTCTTGTCTCACGTGACGTGAGTTCTTGATATTTTTTAGTTTATAATTTAAAAACAGAATAAGAATCTAAAAATCTAACATCATCACATTAGAGTTCGATAAAATCTGAAAAGAATAATACCAAACATATATATGTAGGTTCTAAAATTAGCCCGATTTAAAGCGTGACATAAAAACGTCACATAAAATTGTTGCACAAAATTGTTGCACTTTTAGGCTTAGGATTTTATATATATAAAGTATATATATATTGTCACACAAGTGCACATGGGAGGCATTTAAAGGGCTCAAAAGAGAGTAATTCCATGCCGGACCAGGAGGTGGCAGAGTGCTCTGATCCTTTCTCTTTTTTCCATGGGATATTCTGCCTGGGCCAGACACAATAAAATACAATACAATTTATTTTTGTATATCCCAAAATCACATAAGAAGTGCCGCAATGGGCTTTAACAGACCCTGACTTTTGACAGCCCCCAGCCTTGACTCTCTAAGAAGACAAGGAAAAACTTAAAAAAAAACCATTGTAGGGAAAAAATGGAATAAACCTTGGGAAAGGCAGTTCAAAAAGAGACCCATTTCCAGGTAGGTTGGGCGTGCAGTGGGTGTCAAAAAGAAGGGGGTCAATACAATATAATACAATACACAGAACAGAACAAATCCTCAATAAAGTATAAAAATAAAAAATAAAAAAAAATAAAAAATAATAAACATTTTACAAATACGGACCAGAATTTAACAGTAGATGATATCACATAATATGATTTAGATTTGTTTAGAGTCCTGGAGACCTCAGCCATCAAGCTGCATCCCCCATTTGGCCATTCCACAGCTGAAACAGTGCTGGGCCAGCCAATCTGATGAAAGGACCCCTCTACCCGATGATTCCTGCGATCCTCCATCAGGGATGACTTTACCTTAGGCAGGCAAAACAACTTGGCAGGTGGGTCGTGGCACCAAGTGCCACATTTGAGTACCGAGAAGAGAAACAGAATAGGTAAGGGTTAGTATCCAATTATAACTATCATGTTTCTAATGTTTTAGTGCTAATGACTAACAACAGAGATACAGTCTGTACAGTTAATCGGCAGCTCTAGTCAGGGTATGCTAAACTGAAGTAATGAGTCCTCAGTCGGGATTTAAAAGCTGAGACCGAAGGGGCATCTCTTATAGTAGCAGGCAGACCATTCCACAGTTTATGGGTCCTGTAACTAAAAGCTCGACCTCCCACTGTTATTTTATTACTCCTTGGAATCATTAGCAGACCGGCATCTTGAGATCTTAATGTGAGCTCTGGTTTGTAAGTCATGATAAGTTCAGATAAGTAAGCCGGACCTTGGCCATTTAATGCTTTATATGTTAAAAGGAGGATTTTGAAATCTGCCCTAAACTTAACCAGGAGCCAGTGTAAGGATTTAAGAACTGCAGTTATGTGTTCATATTTTCTTGTTCTTGTAATAATTCTTGCAGCAGCATTTTGGATTAACTTAAAGCTGTATAAAGAACAGTTTGATCATCCAGTGAACACTGCATTGCAGCAGTCAATCCTACTAGAGAAAAATGCATGAATTAATTTCTCAGAATCTTGTTTATTTTGAAAGCGCCTTAATTGCCCAACATTTTTAAGATGGAAGAAACATGATTTGGACAACTTTGTAATATGCACTTTAAATGACATGCTAGAGTCAAAGATAATTCCGAGATTGTGGGCTGATTCAGTAAAATTACTGACACCACTTCTGGTTCTGGGCCCAATGACATCACGTCCAGTTCCGGGCCCTATGACATCACTTCCAGGTCCTGTCCAGATGATGTCATTTCACCTGTCTGGCTTTAAAACCGCCATGTTTTTCTGTTACCTCAGTTTTGTTTTGGACTCATGTCTGTTCATATTTTGCCTTTTTTTCAAAACCGATTTTCAAGTAGTGGGACGTAAGATTACCAGGCTGGTTAAAGCTGATTTTGTGCTAAGAGCACTAGCCCTTTTGTTATTTATTAAGTATTTATATTTATTTGTTATTTGTTATGTACCAATTAAATAGGGTGGCCTAGCTGTTGCCCTAGGATTCTTTCGGACCTCCCTTTGTCTGTTCACTATTCACTATTCTACACTATTCCAAATACCATAGCTGCTTTAGCGTTGTTACTCTCACTGCACCTTCTTCTTCTCCTTTCAGCTGCTCCCGTTAGGGGTTGCCACAGCGGATCATCTTTTCTTTTTCCATATTACTCTTATTGCACCACTCGGAGTATTTATATCACTGTATCTGAGTGGGGAATCACAGCTGTACAGCAGCTGGACGGAAAGAGAACTATCAGTATACAGTTCAGAAACAGTTTCATCCCATGAACTATAAATGCACTCAGTCAGTCCATCAAGTGCTCCTTGTAGAACTGTTTGTACTTATAAGTACAATTACCACACTGTAAACTTGCGATGCAGTTATAATATTGCACAACCTGAGCCACTTTAGAAAGCGCGTATTTACATATGATGATGATATCATTTTTAAGATGAAATGCAGCAAAATATGTTTATTATATTATACAGATAAAACTTTAACTTCATTTAAATAATCTATATTGTTAATAATCAAACATGTGAGGAAACGGTGCAACAGCACTGGCTGGTTCATGGATTATTCTATACCTCGTGCTTTATTCTTGCTGGTGCTGGCGCAACACTGGTAGGATAGATAGATAGAATAATTAAACATGTACTACGAAGATATTTCAATGTTCCTTAAAAGTTTTGAAGAATCGGCATTCTAAGCTTACAGATGGCTTAACATCTGTTACTGAGTACTGAGCTGATTGTGTGGCGATTGGGTATTTGGAGAAAGAAAAGTAAGGACAGGAATTGAGAGTTAGTACGTTTGAAAAAGACAGTACTTCTACAATAAATTATTTCATCGAAGGTCGCGTACGGCGCAGCAAGCATCTTGCGTGAGACATGAACAATCACTTCGCCATTGTTCCCATGTTTAATAACATACTTTAACTGCTATCATCATGAAAATGATATCACGTATACATCTCAGTATTTTGATTATTCAGAGAGCTGTAATATCATGAATGTAATGGATTCTGTATCCTGTCAGAGGAAGAGAAAGCCCGTTTAAGAAGCATGTAGTGATTCACGCACATAGAGCACATAGAAGATCAAATACAAAACAAAGCATTTAACGTGCTTCTTTAGTTACAATGTGATTTGAGAAACTAGTAAATTAAATGATTTTAAAATGAAGTTTATGATGTTCTACTTTAAAGACAAAATAAACTACGTGATTAAAGTGAAAATTTCGAGATTAAAGTTGACATTTCGAGCTTTTTTCCCCACTGTGTGCCTTTTTTTCTCTGTACCCTAATAAGCTTTCATATGACACTCAGACAGTGGGCTACGACTCGCCTTTTCACTGCGACGTTGATATCTGACAACTTCTTTTTTATTTCTGGGACTGTGCGACTTTGTGCAATTGAGCTTTCGAATTTTTCCGACACGCTATGTCACTTGATCAACTTCCTTTTGTTGTTTATACCACTGTTTAAACCAACAAATAGTATGTTTTTCCTTTGCCTCCACTTGGTATTCGCTGAAATTCTTCTATTTTCCCCCGTGCTTTTGTCATTGCCTTTTCACAGAACGCTGAGCTTAAGGGCTATTTATACGAACATTTCCACTTTTGTGCTTACGCCATGTTATAGTGTGAGTTCTACGCACGCTGTTATACATGAGGCCCCAGGACATTCAGGTTTTTTCTTGGTGTTTTATAAATCTAGTTTGTGACCATCAGCTTCATTTTTATGCATATTTACACTTTAATGGGTCCTTTTCTCGCACTACATACAGCTTCTAATTCTTGTGTTCAGTTTAGTAGTGACATCTGTATGAGCAAGTCCTTGTTTGTAAAGTGAACCATAAAATGAGCCATGAAAATGGAGCTTAAATCCTTATGAGCCGTGCATGCTGGCACTTTGCTACATTATTATTAATAATTTTACTTTTTTATATTTTCTGTGTGTGTGCAAAGCATGGAAGCCAGCTGTTGTGGACAGGTGGAGGAATTACAAAGTGTGTTATGAATACCATTGCGGTGTCAGTTGAACAAAACAAGTGCATGATGATGCAAAGCACAAACAAACTGAACAAAAAGCAGCTTCAAAATTTATGGGCTCATAAGAGCAGATCTAGATCATGGAGCTCCGTCTTCTATTACGTCTGTGGCCACCTGAGAAGTTGCCATTCGGGGAAATTGGGTTTTTATTGGTTTCTGACCTGAAGGGGTGGAGTCAGTTGCCCTTAAGGGGCGTGTTCTCTGTGCTGTGGGAGGGAAAAGAGATGATACACTTAGCAACAGTGACCCCTTTTGCCCTGGTGGGGTATTGCTGACCTCAGTCGAGCCCGGAAGGTGCTCCTCTGGTCGCATGTGTGACATGATCAAGGAATAAAGGTGAGATTAAACTAAGTGGGGTTGTGTTTTTTGGGCGGTGTTCTTTTTCTTCTTTACAGATGTGGCAAAATGTAATAAAGTGGCCTCCAATTCTTAATTATTGGCAGAGTGGTGATTCTGAGGCTAGGGATCTGCACTGGCAATCAGAATGTTGCTGGTTCGAATCCCGTAAAATGCCAAAAGGGACTCTGTTCTGTTGGGCCCTTGAGCAAGACCCTTAACCTGCAATTGCTGAGCTCTTTGAGTAGTGAGAAAAGCACTATATAAATGCAAAGAATTATTATTATTAATTATGCCTTAGTGTTGGAGATGAATTGTACGACACCATGTTTTGGCTGTGAAATTAAAAGTGACAGGTCAGATCAGGTTGGGGAGCATGCACTGGTACAGCGGGTTGCCACACTCAACACTCAATGAAACAGCTCACGATCATGGTTGGCAACCCCCCAGGCAGATATGCGGTCCAGTCCTACCCTCTGGAAAAGACCATCTATCAGACGCAGCCAGATGTTACGTGAGCGACTCCTTGGCCTTGTCCAGAAAAATCAGAATTATAACTTAATTTTCTATTTGCAAAAATGAGAATATCTTAGGATAAAACACTAGATAGATAGATAGATAGATAGATAGATAGATAGATAGATAGATAGATAGATAGATAGATAGATAGATAGATAGATAGATAGATAGATAGATACTTTATTAATCCCAAGGGGAAATTCACATACTCCAGCAGCACCTTACTGATACAAAAAACAATATTAAATTAAAGATTGATAATAATGCAGGTAAAAAACAGACAATATCTTTGTATAATGTTAACGTTTACCCCCCCGGGTGGAATTGAAGAGTCGCATAGTTTGGGGGAGGAACGATCTCCTCAGTCTGTCAGTGGAGCAGGACAGTGACAGCAATCTGTCGCTGAAGCTGCTCTTCTGTCTGGAGATGATACCGTTTAGTGGATGCAGTGGATTTTCCATAATTGATTGGAGCCTGCTGAGCGCCTGTCGCTCTGCCACGGATGTCAAACTGTCCAGCTCCATGCCAACAATAGAGCCTGCCTTCCTCACCAGTTTGTCCAGGCGTGAGGCGTATTTCTTCTTAATGCTGCCTCCCCAGCACACCACCGCGTAGAAGAGGGCGCTCGCCACAACTGTCTGGTAGAACATCTGCAGCATCTTACTGCAGATGTTGAAGGACACCAGCCTTCTAAGGAAGTATAACCGGCTCTGTCCTTTCTTACACAGAGCATCAGTATTGGCAGTTCAGTCTAATTTATCATCCAGCTGCACTCCCAGGTATTTATAGGTCTGCACCCTCTGCACACAGTCACCTCTGATTATCACGGGGTCCATGAGGGGTGTGGGCCTCCTAAAATCCACCACCAGCTCCTTGGTTTTGCTGGTGTTCAGGTGTAGGTGGTTTGAGTCGCACCATTTAACAAACTCATTGATGAGGTCCCTATACTCCTCCTCCTGCCCACTCCTGATGCAGCCCACGATAGCAGTGTCGTCAGCGAACTTTTGCACGTGGCAGGACTCCGAGTTGAATTGGAAGTCCAATGTATATAGGCTGAACAGGACCGGAGAAAGTACAGTCCCTTGTGGCACTTCTGTGTTGCTGACCACAATGTCAGACGTGCAGTTCCCAAGACGCACATACTGAGGTCTGTCTTTAAGACAGTCCACAATCCATGCCACTAGGTATGAGTCTACTCCCATCTCTGTCAGCTTGTCCCTAAGGAGCAGAGGTTGGATTGTGTTGAAGGTGATAGAGAAGTCTAGAAACATAATTCTTACAGCACCACTGCCTCTGTCCAAGTGGGAGAGGGATCGATGTAGCATATAGATGATGGCATCTCCGCTCCCACCTTCTCCTGATATGCAAACTGCAGAGGGTTGAGGGCGTGTTGAACCTGTGGCCTAAGGTGGTGAAGCAGTCACTAGTCAAGTTTCTTAGATATAAGAGTGAATCAGAACAGGATCAGACGTAGAACGATATCCTTATTGTATCAGAGATGTTTTTAAAAAATCTGTTTTGAGTGTAACTGTAGATTTAAAAAAACAGAGCAGTAAGGCTGACAAAACTGCCTCCAGCTACGTTGTGAGGAGGTGAAGCTGTAAGTTTTACTAATTAAGATAACAAGATAACCATTCAAAATTCTGTAAAGGCTCATCATGAAAGTGAAGTGTAAAAATAGACCAGTAAAATATGGCAGAACTGCATAGCATGTCTGGAGTAACTCGATACCAAAATTAGTGTGAGGTAAAATAAACAACCAATCAACCAATGTCAGCTTTGACATTTGAATAGGAGCTTTTACAAATAGATTTAAATTATATTAGAATAGTAATATTCAATCTCATGGCCCTAGTGTATGAATATGTAAATGTAGTCCAAAAATCACAGTTTAATAACTGTTTAACCATTTTTAATAACCATCTAAAGCATAAAGTAGTGGTAATTTAATTATTCGTTATATTTACTACACACTACAAGCCACATGAACTCACTCTTAATCCATTTCAACCTTTTGTTTTGATTGTTATTATTTTATACAGTTAGTATTCATGCACATCAGACTGACCAACAGACAGGTAATGAAGTTCCCAATGCAAGCCAAGAGACAGGTATGGAGGAGCAGACACGCTCAGTCCTAAAGTGGCCCCTGGTCAGAATCCACGAGCTGAAATGCTGTAAGGCTCCCTGCCATGCCACAATGGGGCCTGTTAGTCAAGCCACAACTGAATAGTCTTAAAATCCTTGCAGCTTTATCAGCCCGGAGCCAAGTGAAAGTGTCTCCCAAAGGCACTCTTCACAAAGCAAACACCATATTGTCATTCAGTACGAAAGCATGCACCACATAGCATGAGTGATTTACAAATGTAATGGCTTACCCTGCATGGACTGCTACATTTTAAATGAAACTCGTGCCTGGGGGTGCACATAAAGTATAATTTATTCCAATAACTGAGAGAGATGGATAAGGTACACCGAAGGCCTCCAATGTTGAATTTCATGAAATCACGGCCAGCCAGAGCAGAGCTGTTTAATGTATGGGCAGTCAGACAGAACTGGTGAGGCTCGCTCAAAAAGAGCTTGTTTTCTGAAACCCCCTTGATGCTCCTTTATCTCTAGTTCCACAAAAACACCACAGTACGACAGATTCTGTATATGAAGCCGAGGCTGTGCACTGACCAGTGACTGTAGCTGAGATGTAAAATTCAATTGAGGCAGTATATGACCTTTTCATTAGTTAACAGTCATCTGAGTCTGCTGCTTTAATTCAAGCCAGGACTTCTGTTTCAATCTCTCATCCCTGGTGGTACAGATGGACATTGATCAAAACCAGGATTTGGCACCCTAAGGGGATTTGTACTGCTGCAGCTCTTTTAATAGACTCTTGTTTCCTGATTTTCCACTTTCACTCCAGGAATGCGCCTCCCTATCAAAACATCGCGTGCCATGAAATCTCTTTAGCTCTCATTTACAAGATGCTAATGTGATGTATGGTATCAATGTGCCGTGAAAACTGGACCATCCACTTCACATTATTATAAGAAGCAGTGCAGGGAGAATATTATTAATAAATGACATAGAAATTAACACTATTACCAGTGACATAATTAAACACCTACTTAGTTAATGAATTTAATTAAAAATGTTAATTTGACATTTGTTACTAAAATTCGTGTAGGGGCTGAGAATGACATCTAGGGTGCAAACCACCAAAATTAAGTTTCTGCAAATGGTGAATGCACTCCCCCTCAATTACCTGGTATTTTAGCGAGATCTTGGAGTAAAGCCACTGGTGCTTCAAATCCAGGGGTTTCAGGTTGGGATATATGGGAAGCAGATGAGGATAACTTCTGGGTGTCTGCTGTGCCGAGTGCACTTATACAAGGCCCACTTGGATGAAATACCTGAGATGAGCCCAGAATGCACCGTCAAGGCTAATCTGTGAATCCCTGGGAGTTGCCTAAAAGGCTCTGGGAACTCTTACTGGATAGTCTGGAAGTCTGATCTGAAATGTTCAGCTGGTTAACACCAACAGCCTCACTCGGAAAACAAAAGTGAATTGAATGAATAAATGAATCTACTTTCTTTTTCAAATTAAATTAAATTCAGCCATACTACATGTACTTCAGAAGAGGTCCTTCACCTGAAGCTAAGCATGTTTGTGTCCAGCCAGTACTTGGATGGGAGACCATCTAGGAAAAGGCTTGGTTTGCTGCTGGAAGGTATGTTGGTGAAGCCAGCAGGGGGTGCTTATCCTGTGATCTGAATGGGGATCCCAATGCCCCAGTGCAGTGATGGGGACACTGTGGTATAAAATTGGCACTGTCCTTCGGATGAGATATAAAACTGAGTCCTGACTCTCTGTGATCATAAAAGATCCCTGGGCATCCTTCATAAAGAGTAGGGTGTATCCTGATGTCCTGGCTAAGTTCCCATCCATGGCATAGTCATATTGAACCTCTAATCACCCCATGTATCTAACTATAGCTAAGTGTCTCTCTCACCTGTAAACAGCTAATGTCTGGTGAGTGTACTGGTATAAAATTGGCTGCTGTCGATTCTTCCAGGTGGGTGCTGCACATTTGTGGGGCACTATGAAAAGAAGCGCTTTGAGTAGTAAGAAAAGCACTGCATAAATGTAAAGTTTATTGTTATTATTAATAATGGGAATAACAAATAGAGTTTTTTATAGGTAAATGCAACTTAAAATAATTAATTTGTGTCAATTTTATTTTAGAATTACTTGGGGGCTTTGCCCCCTGCTCGCTTTGTTTGCCAAGCCCCCTGGCCTGCACTACGCGCCAGCCACTTCGTGTCTCTGCCACTCGAGTACATGGATTTCACTTTCATCAAACAACAAATCTTTTAATTCTCGTGGATATGCCTCATCATTGGGAAAAAGCACGACTTTTCCCTGATGGCAACAAGAATTAGACGATCTACAAGTCCAGACTTAAAGTTTAAATATGAACAATATATTTGATCTCTTTTTGCTGTTCCGTTATTTCACTGAGTAATAATTTCAATTTGTTTGTGCTAATGCAATCTTTACTATCATTTTTTTGAGACTTTTGAATTTTAGTACTTCCATTATCTCTAACCTGCTCTGCATATGGCAAGCCAAATTATCATTCAGAGATATCTTTAAAACATTTAAAAATATCTTGAAAACATTTAAAGATATCTCTAAATCTTTTAAAGATATCTTTAAATGTTTTCAAGATATCTTTAAATGTTTTAAAGATATCTCTGAATGATAATTTGGTTTGCCATACTCTGCATGTGTATCACACCAACATTTTTGAATTCTTAACAATGTTCTATTTTGTCATCTACTCTTTGTCTTTTATTTCCGGCCCTGGGCATGGTTGAATCTCTTGGCACAAAGTCTGGTCTCGCGGGACGTGAAAGTATCTCTCTGAAAAAGTCACGTCTCGTCCCAGGATGTTTTTAATATAATAGAGAGACTATGATAAAATGCATCTTTTAAATGAATTATTTAAGTAAGCTATTATGTGTTCCTTAACTGGAACTGTAGGCAGCTGCAGCAAGTCATTGGTCATGAGAGGGCCACATAATAATAATAATAATAACAATATAATAATAATAATAATTTATATAGCACCCATCTCACAACTTAAATACATATACATATTGTATATACATATATAATAAATAAATCACAGAAACACAGATAAAGAGGTGGGGCACCTTCAGGTAAACTCAATATATTATAATGTCAAAAATAATAAACATAAGTTAATATGTAATTTGTGAAATGTCTTTCCAGAAGTGAGTCTCTGATTTAATTAGAGAAACAAGATGGCGGTTCCTATTATGAAGTTGGTGAGGTGGAAGGGCCAGGTGTAGGGGCCCTGGAACCAGAAGTGATGTCAAGTGCTGGTGATATGTTGGGTTTGTTCTGGATACAAGGACATACCTTACAAGTCAGCACCAACCATTGGACTGGTGTAGAATTACAAGTTGAAAAGCCCTAAAGTTGTTTCCTAGGCATGTGTGTGTGACTATCTATATATGCTGTATATATATATATATATAAATATATATCACAGAATTGCACGGAAAACAGAGGAGGTTGAAGAGACTGGAATTTTATTCAAACACTGCAAACAAAACATTTGTCTCTTTAAAAGGTTTTAAACGTGCTCCTTGACAGGATAGAGTTGACACTTCCATTTCTGAATTAAAAGTAAGCACAGGTATCTTCTTCTTCGAAGGAGTATGTGTCAGGAGCAGGAAAAGTCTTAGAGAGATAAGGAGAAGCAAAACAATCAATTCCAAACTGACCGAAGCCCGTACAAGCTTTTTAAGTAAGCGGAGCACCGCACGAGAGGCATATTATGCGTCAGAGCCGCCAGAAAGGTAAGGAGGAATGTGAAGGTAGTCTGTCAATGTTTTTCAGGGGTTTTCCCAGGAGCGTCTGTATTCTCTGGAGGTGCGATCAGCTCACAATATATATATATATATATATTTATATATATATATATATATATATATATATATATATATATATATATGTGTGTATGAAGAATAACACTGTACCTGGCTGGGAGGCCAAAACAGAAGGACAGCATAGATGGAGGTGCAACCCAACCAGGATGATGTCTAATTCTAATCCTAGTTGGGGCCAAAGATTAATGGAAGGACTAGAGGAGTCTGTCTACCAAAGACAATTCATTGCCCAGTGCCACTGGTGGCAGTGCTTCCTTGGCATGGTCCCCAGGATTGAAAACTGTGCAATGTTGTGGCTCCACAAGTACTTCCAGGTTGATGTGGAAGCTCCCCAAAATATGGAGGTCTTTTGCTGGCAGTGTCCTCTGGCAGCATCCAAGGACCCCAATAGAGCTGCTCCTCAGAGCTACAAGTCCTGTGCAACCCTGCAACTGTCCTCCATAATACATATTTTAGTGAGATTAGTATTCTCCCCTCACCTCATTCTTCAGCTCGACAGATAGATAACTCTTTCCAAATATACATAAATGAATGATGATGTATTACATCACCTCTTCAGCATAAAATACGGTTGAAATACAGTAAAAGTGACGTAAAAAATAAGATGTCTAAGTCATTTGTGCTATCAACCCCTTGAAATAATATAGCATATGCATTAAAAAGTGAGACGTGTGATATAATATAATATTCTTGCAATGGCTAAAGAATGCTATAAACAATGAGGTCTGTGCTGTTTCAGAATAAACTAAATATTTTTATGAATTAATAGTAGGAAACTTGCAGACTTCCAGTCCTTAGATAAAGGTGATTCATGAAGTGCAAGCTAAGATTTTCAGTATTGTAGTGTTTTGTTTTCTCCATGAAAAAATACTGCTTCCCAGTGATAACATTACTGATTTAATTTTCTAAAGTGGTGCTTGTTTGTCTCTTGTGCTATGTTTTGTTCTCATGTGTGGCACCTGATGCTCAGCAGATGTTGCCGCTCTTTTTGTATCTCATTATTGTTTGGCTGCTAATTAAAGAAAAAAGAAACAGTTAAGGGGTCTGAGTCTTAAATAGAACGTCAATTAAAATGAAGGCAAAAGAAAGTAATTAGCAGTAAAAACTAGTCAATATGTAAGATAAGAGTGGCAAAGAAAACCTGAGCCAGAGTTGATCAGAAGATCAGAGTTGGACCCCACTGGTTTAAGGAAAAAAGAAGGAATTCAGAGGACTGAGTCTGAAAAATAAGGCAATGAAAAGGAAGGGACATCAAATAAGAGCAGGAACTGGTCACTGGTTAAGAAAGTGGTTAGAAAGAAAACCTGCAGCCAAGGTGGCCCTTCAGGATCGGAGTTGGACAACCCTTAGCTAAGGTATAGAATATTTTAAAATATTCTCAAAAGGTACTCATTTGACTTTTAGCAGTAAGGCATCTTGCTAATTGAATGAAATGTGCAGCCACAGAAAATGTGTCCACTATTAGTGAAATAATACAATGATTGTGAGTTAAATAACTAATTGTGGGCCAGATGAGACCATTGAAGTTGTCCATCCATCCATTATCCAACCTGCTATATCCTAACTACAGGGTCACGGGGGTCTGCTGGAGCCAATCCCAGCCAACACAGGGCGCAAGGCATGAAACAAACCCCAGACAGGGCGCCAGCCCACTGCAGGGCGCGCACACCAAGCACACACCAGGGACAATTTAGAATCGCCAATGCACATAACCTGCATGTCTTTGGACTGTGGGAGGAAACCAGAGTACCTGGAGGAAACCTACGCAGACAACGTGCAAACTCCACGCAGGGAGGACCCAGGAAATGAACCCAGGTCTCGAGGCAGCAGCGCTACCTACTGCGCCACTGTGCCAGCCCCATTGAAGTTGTAAAACTGGTAATAGACACACAAGATCTGAAGGATTTTATTTAATGATTATGAATGTGTTCTTCATGTACATTACAGCACCTGTTATTAACCTTCAGCAACTAATAAAGCAATTAAACACATTTTCTTGTATTTCTGGATTCCATGTAATTAAAGGCCTCACAATCCTATAAAGCAGTGTCACATAATAAGATTTTTGGATCTGAAACAATATTTCATATTTTTATAACATAACATAAGGTAGCATAACATATTCGATCAAATTCATTCTAACTGAAGGATGTGGAGCGTTTGGAACCACCGGGAACCCAGCAAGAAGGACCCTGGAAATGGTACCAGTTTATCACAGAGCAAAGGGAATTAATAAGGCTATGAAACCTTTCATCTTAAAAAAATGTTCCTTTTTTCAATATTTTTAATATTATGAACTAGAAAGAATATCATATGTGACATTCTGTTTACAAGGCCTGCCAAAACTTAAATTGACCAATTTTGTTTGCCATAAGCTTTATCGTTTCCAGAAAAATGTTCATAATTTGTTAAAAATGATCAAAAGTTTGGCTGGATCCATTAAACCCGTGCCTCCATTTTTCACAGGCTATTTTACTCTGAAGATAACTTATCTTGGCATCATTTAATTTTGTCAAGTAAAATGCATTAACGTGAATTCTGGTAGTCTTAAGAAAGGTTTGTTTAGAGATAACTCTGTTTTGATTTTCCCCAAAGGAGAAAGGCCAACACTGCCAGATAGCCTTGCCCTAATTTAATTTCTTATAATAAATAAAGATAACACAAGCACAAATGAAAGAACACAAAAATGTTTTCCAAAAACACAAAATTAAATACTAAATTAATAAGAATCACCAACAATACAAAAGTAAGCAGCAAAGAAAAAAGTGATCAAAATAAAGGTAAAAAATCACGAGTGGTCTCCCCTAGACTTTCACGTATACTCAGATATGTAGATGAATATTTGAGGAGTAAACCGCAAGACAATGATTATATTTTTATATTATGTACATTAAAGAACCAGCAAAAACAAATCAAATCAAATTAATAATATATTGAACAATTATTATAAAAGTAAAGTTGAATAAATTGGACTCTACCACTTCCAATTAGCGGAAACAGACCAAAAGTTGATAGGAATCTACGTTTTGTACCTAATACTTGTATGCAAAATTTGATTGACCTAACTGAAATTTCAGCGTATTCAAGTTATTGTGTTTGCATACACATAGACACAGACACACAGACAGACACACAGACATAATTCCAAAAATGGTATTTTTGGACTCAGGGAGGTTTAAGAGTTCGACCTCGAAATCGAATTTTTGGACGATTGCTATATTTTCCCTACGAGAAAGTAAATTGGACTCAGGAAGGTCTAAAATGTCAAGATTCATCAAAATCTCAAAGTTGAATTTTTGGAGGAGTACAATACTTTCCCTATATTTTGTATATGAGTAGATAGATAGATAGATAGATAGATAGATAGATAGATAGATAGATAGATAGATAGATAGATAGATAGATAGATAGATAGATATTTTATTAATCCCAAGGGGAAATTCACATACTCCAGCAGCAGCATACTGATACAAAAAAACAATATTAAATTAAAAAGTAATAAAAATGCAGGTAAAAACAGACAATAACTTTGAATAATGTTAACGTTTACGATCTCCTCAGTCTGTCAGTGGAGCAGGACAGTGACAGCAATCTGTCGCTGAAGCTGCTCCTCTGTCTGGAGATGATACTGTTTAGTGGATGCAGTGGATTCTCCATGACTGACAGGAGCCTGCTCAGCGCCCATCGCTCTGCCACAGATGTCAAACTGTCCAGCTCCATGCCTACAATAGAGCCTGCCTTCCTCACCAGTTTGTCCAGGCGTGAGGTGTTCCTCTTCTTTATTCTGCCTCCCCAGCACACCACCGCGTAGAAGAGGGCACTCGCCACAACCATCTGATAGAACATCTGCAGCATCTTATTGCAGATATTGAAGGACGCCAGTCTTCTAAGGAAGTATAGTCAGCTCTGTCCTTTCTTACACAGAGCATCAGTATTGGCAGTCCAGTCCACTTTATCATCCAGCTGCACTCCCAGGTATTTGTAGGTCTGCACCATCTGCACACAGTCACCTCTGATGATCACGGGGTCCACGAGGGGCCTGGTCCTCCTAAAATCCACCACCAGCTCCTTGGTTTTGCTGGTGTTCAGGTGTAGTTGGTTTGAGTCACACCATTTAACAAAGTCCTTGATTATGTTCCTATACTCCTCCTCCTGCCCACTCCTGATGCAGCCCACAATAGCAGTGTCGTCAGTGAACTTTTGCACGTGGCAGGACTCCGAGTTGTATTGGAAGTCCGATGTATATAGGCTGAACAGGACCGGAGAAAGTACAGTCCCTTGTGGCGCTCCTGTGCTGCTGACCACAATGTCAGACCTGCAATTCCTGAGACGCACATACTGAGGTCTGTTTGTAAGATAGTCCACGATCGAGTAAAAATCATAATTTATAATTGATATAAAAACAGCAATCCACGACTAAGTAAAAATAAAAACTAGAGACCCACAGCAATGTCAAAAAACAAAGAACCAGAACTTTAATAGTTAAAAGACCAACAAAAGGGAGCTGAAAAACACTTAGCAACAAATAGACAATGCCACAGCAAAGAACTATGGAAACAGGGGCTGTAAATAGGCCCCTTTGTATTGTTCTGCCACTTGAGAATCCCAAAGCACATAAGTCCGAAACAATTCCAAAAATGTCCAAGGGTTGGGACACCATCAAAAACTCTGGCTTGTAACACAGAGGACAACGTAGAATCTTTATAAATGGACAACACAGAATCTTTATAAATAAAAGATTTATTCATTTAAAAATGCTTTGTAATACCATGAAGCTCTGTGGAGCACAAAAAGGTAAAAGGCGTTCCCAGTAAAGTCAATCCAAGGCAAACAAAGTCCCAACATGAAATCCAAGGCGAAGTCCAAGAACGGAGCAGAAGGTCATAAATCCAATGATCACAATAAGCAAAGTAAAGACACAATAAAAACACACTGACTCCCTAGCACATTCAAATGAACTGCCAGGAATTATGGGACATTCTTGTCTTTATAGGGCTGAGGGCAGTCCCTGGCAGCAATAGGCAGGTGGTCCCACCTCTTGGGGAACCACCCCAAACACACAAGGCACATAAAAAAAGGTTTAGAGACAAAATCCCAAACAAGGACACTGCAAAAAATGAAATCTAAGCAAGTGAAAAGTATTGATATCATGACATTAAGCCTTGTTTTCCTTATCGTAAGAATTACTGACTTATCAAAAAAGTTGTATTTATGATTATTTAGCTTACTTTAAGAAATCTTGTCAAGTAAATTTTGCTTACCCCATTGGCAGATTTTTTTTTTTTGCTAAATAACAGCAAAACAAATCCCATTTAAAGTGTTTTTTGTTTAGTTTTTGGATATGCATTTTTTGTGGTGGAATTATGCAAATAATTAACAAAAGTAACATTGACATAAATAAAATTAAGAAAACTGAACAAAACAGACATAAAATAAGAATTTGAGCTCCAGCCAGGCTGGGAATCGTCACAGAAACATAAGACACAGGACATCTGAAGGCCCTAACTGAGTCACTGAGTGCATTTATACACACGCACAAAACTAGGATAAGGTGAAAAACTCCATTAAGGCTGAAACGCGGTTTCTTAAAATGCGTCAGTCCACTTATGAAATTCTCCTTTGGAAAAGAGCCTGTTGTCATGCACCAAAAAAAAAAATGAAAGAAAGTAAGAAAGAAAGTAAGAAAGAAGATTAAACATCATCAATGACCACCGTGACTATGAAAACAAGCATTTAGACTGTGTCCCCCAAGTAGTGTGGGGAATGTTACTTTTAAAAGTAACTTGGTTACATTACACATTACTTCCAAATAAAATAAATATGCTATGTAATTACTTATTATAAAATATGATACATTACAAAGAGAACATTCATTTTGCATGATTTTTTTTTTTGCACGTTTGACTGTTTTTCAATCCTAAGCCCATATATGGACCTTTATGAAACTGCCCAGAAACAAAGCCAAACGTGATCATTTTCTTATGTTTTATAAATACGTTTAGTCAGTAATGTGTTGTGAGATAAATAATATCCATCCCCATTTTACATTTGTGACCTGAGCCACCGATGATTCGCAGTATGAACACCAACCGCTGTGCCACCACATCACACTGTGTCAACATATCTACAGTAAATAGCTGGATTAAAACTAAACCGACACTTTATTCATATTTTTCTGTTATTAGAGAAATCTGCGTGTATTAAACTGGTGTCTCGCAGACCAATATCTCACTTTCTGTAATCAGAAGAAAGGTTTACATGGCATTTTAGAAATGTAGTTTCTTTGAATAACTGGGTTATTAAAGCACACATAAACACACTGATTGTGAGGAAAAGGACTGGGACAAAATAAATAATAATAATAATAATAATAATAATAATAATAATAATAATAATAATAATAATAATACATTTTATTTATTTGTAGGCGCCTTTCTAAATACTTAAGGACACCAACAATTGATAAAACACAGATTATAAACAAAACTAAAATACAAAAATTAAAATCAGACAGAGCAATTGTAATCAAAGAGAAAAAGCAGTCTTAAACAAATGAGTTTTAAGTTTAGATTTGAAAAGTGAAAATGATTCAATATGTCATTTTTTAATTTTATTGATTTTATTGTAATCATTCCATACAAATAGATCAATTTTTACAAAAAAATAGGATTGAAAATAAATCAACCCCCACCCCTGATTCAATATGTCTAAGCTCAGATTGTAGTGGTGGATTTTAGGAGGCCCAGACCCCTCATGGACACTGTGATCATCAGAGGTTACTCTCTCAGAGAGTTAGCATATCATAATTTCTTGGACCAACAGCGTGAGTTTTCAGCATTCGACTTATACGACCAACATTATAAAATACCGGAAATTATATGGTAAAATCAAGCCCCGAACTTAAACGTCAGTACAGTAATCTCTCCTCCATCGCGGGGGTTGCGTTCCAGAGCCACCCGCGAAATAAGAAAATCCGCGAAGTAGAAACCATATGTTTATATGGTTATTTTTATATTGTCATGCTTGGGTCACAGATTTGCGCAGAAACACAGGAGGTTGTAGAGAGACAGGAACGTTATTCAAACACTGCAAACAAACATTTGTCTCTTTTTCAAAAGTTTAAACTGTGCTCCATGACAAGACAGAGATGACAGTTCTGTCTCACAATTAAAAGAATGCAAACATATTTTCCTCTTCAAAGGAGTGCATGTCAGGAGAGAGAGAGAGAGAACAATGCAAGCAGTCAAAAAAAAATCAATAGGGCTGTTTGGCTTTTAAGTATGCGAAGCACCGCCGGTACAAAGCTGTTGAAGGCGGCAGCTCACACCCCCTCCGTCAGGAGCAGGGAGAGAGAGAGAGAGAAAAACAAAGTCAAAAATCAATACGTGCCCTTTGAGCTTTTAAGTATGCGAAGCACCGTGCAGCATGTCCTTCAGGAAGCAGCTGCACACAGAAGGTAGCAACGTCCCTATCGTCTAGGTGTGCGAACAGCCCCCCTGCTCACACCCCCCTACGTCAGCGCAAGAGAGAGAGAGAGCGAAAGTAAGTTGGGTAGCTTCTCAGCCATCTGCCAATAGCGTCCCTTGTATGAAATCAACTGGGCAAACCAACTGAGGAAGCAAGTACCAGAAATTAAAAGACCCATTGTCCGCAGAAACCTGCGAAGCAGCGAAAAATCCGCGATATATATTTAAATATGCTTACATATAAAATCCGCGATGGAGTGAAGCCGCGAAAGGCGAAGCACGATATAGCGAGGGATCACTGTATATACAGTAATCATTTTTTGAGTTTTGTGAAAGTGGCAGATTATAACAAACAAAAGCACAACATCATAACAAACCTTTTTTCATTCTGGAATAATAATAATAATAATAGCATCATAAACAGGAAATGCTTTCCCATAATATGCACTTTTGCATTAAAGATCTGCCTCTCGCTGTGATTTACTGGATTGGTCAACTGTCCTGTCTTCAATTCAGCATGGTATTATGGGAAGGCATTTCCTGTTTTAGATGTGCGATGATTATTCTGGAAGTATCTATTTTACAGGATTTCAATCAAAAATGCATGTGTGTTGAGCAGGCGCGGATTAATGCACAGACTGCCCCACGTGTGCAGGGGCCTGGAATTGGCCACACTATTTTTAATTATTTTTTTGAAGAAGGAGTCTGAGTTGCCTCGAAAGCTTGCATATTGTAATCTTTTTAGTTAGCCAATAAAAGGTGTCATTTTGCTTGGCTTTTCTCTACATTCATAATGGCTAACATGGTACAACACCCTAGTACTACTAATTTACTAAAAGAAAACCACCTCCCTGACGCCCATTGGCCAATAAGAAACATTTTAAATTTAAACAGATGATTGGGTAGACGTGACCCAGTTAAAGTTAATTTTGTTTTGAGTTCATACCACACCACTGTGTTATTCTGGGTAACTGGACAGCATATCGGCAAAATGCCAGAAAGAAAATAAGATAGCGGAGCATGAAAATGAAAAGCACAACGAATGAAAGAACAGTGTAACCAAGAACTGCTAAAGAAAATCCCTAAATTGACTGGATATTTCAAGGCTGTCGAATCTTCATCCAGTCAGCAACAAAATGCTGATCCACAGGATAGAGGCTTTGAAAGGCTTTTCAGACACTAGATGGTCGGCACACGCACTAGCAATAAAAGCACTACGCCAAAATTCAAGAGTCACTGGAAAAGTTAGCTGATGACCCGAACCAAACCCTTACTGCTTGGGATGAAGCCAGGACACTCTACACAAAGATGGAAAAACTAGAGATTTCCTTTTTGTGTAACATGTGGCACCGCATACTGCAACACTTTTACCAGACTAGCACTGCTCTGCAGACAGTTGGTTTGGATTTATGTAACACTGTTGATCTCATTAGCTCATTGAGGAATTATGTAGCCTGCCTGTGAGATGATTTTGACAACTTTGAGAGTGGTGCAAAGAACATGTCACCAACTATGTTCCAACACTACAAAGTGGACATACAGAGGCACAGAAAAAGGAAAAAACAAGCAGATGAATCCACTGAATCTGACTGTGAGCAATCAGGCCGAGACAAGTTCAAAACAACAGTTTTTATCGCCATCATAGACCGACTCGTTCCTAACTGGAGGTATCACTCCTACAAAGACACTGAGCAGACGTTTGGATTTTTGAACAATATTCCCTCCATCTCTCTAGAAGATCTTCGAAATGGAGCAGCTAATCTTCAGAAGAAATATGCGGATGATCTGGAGGAAGATTTTGTGGACGAAATTGGACAATTCAGAGAATTTATTAAAGAAAACAAGGACATCAGCAAGGTCACTGCTGCAACTTATACAAGGAAGAAAATTACAGTTTTTCCAAATGTTGATATAATACATTGGATATTTATGACTTTGCCTGTAACGAATGCTAGTGGGAAGTGTTCATTTCCAAAACTGAGACTAGTTAAAAACAGACTGAGATCCACAATGGGCCAAAACAGACTGAATCACCTGTCTCTGATGTCCATTAAAAGTGATATTTTGTGCAAACTGGATTTTACCAGCCTCATCAAGGACTGCTCTTTCAGGAAGAAAATCTTCTAAAGGTAGGAAAATGTATATTTGCCGTTTGATTGTGATGCTGTTGTGTTATTATTTGTGTTACTATATTGTATTTTTACGGGTCTTGTTTTATTTGATATGTGCGATTTTGCCTCAGTAATATAGTATTGCCTGTATACTACTGCCATTATTGCACCTGTTGGTTTAGAAAGCTAAAAACGTTTATTAACTTGCAGGTCCACTGTTAATGCCTTTTATCTGTGGAGTTGCTATTTATAGTGAAGGCTGTCAAGGTATTTCTGCAGATGTTTGTTTATGCTAGTACACCCCAAGTGGGTGCATTTCGGCTATGTAATATATCCAGCATGCTATTACACGTGGCATTAAATCATTTTTTTTTTCTGGTAAAGCATTATGAGTAAGTGGGGCAATCTACAGTATATCCTCTGCAACAGGGAGCCCACACAAAGAGTAGCCTAGGGGCCCATGACCACCTTAATCTGCCTCTGGTGTTGAGCATATGACTGGATTAGGGACGTGTGGATTATGCTACATGAGTCAAGTGAGTTGTTTTTCCTTTTTACTATTAACTATGGGGCTGCGCCCCCTGCTTGCTTCACTCGCCAACCCCCATTTTTGCTTATCTGGATACACACTTTTAAGATTTTTTTTTCTTTGAATTGTTGCTATTTCATTAATTTCACTTTTATTTCTGAACTTCTGTAAAAACAATATTTTGAATCTTTCGAGTCCCAATGTGCTGAATCTTTAAAATAAGGTCAGTGAGACATGTGTTTAATGACTTTGTACCATAATTCAGGATAGGTTTCTCTGTTTGGAATTTCAGAACAGACAAAGCGATCGACATCATCAGCAGTTAATTTTTTTTTGCAAAGTAACCAATAAATTCATGTGAGGTAAACTCCGTTTTTGAAATACTCTTGACTTAAACTTCAAAGCCTTACAATATTTACATACTTCTGACATATCACCTGTGTCCATATATTCGATCTCTATTCGCCTTTTCGTTATTTCTCCGAGTAATAATTTCTCTTTCTTTGCGCTAATGTGATGTTTAGTTTCTTTGTTATGACACTGTCATTTTTTTCTGCTTTCATATTCTGTATCTTGCTCTGCATATGCAAGATACAGCGCCTGCGTTTTTTTTTGAGACTTTTGAATTCCAGTTTTCATTATCTCTAATCTGCTCTGCATGCGTTTGGCCCCTTTTGTTTTTTAACCTCTTTATGACATTTTACTTTGTTTTCTACTCTGTCTTTTATTTCTAACCTCGCTTTGTTTCAATGACACCTGGTCCATGGTGATTATTTTCCCTTTTCGAGTAATAATTTTCGTTTGTTTGCACTACTGCGATCTTTACTTTCTTTTTTTTATACTTTCTAATTTTCCTACTTTTATATTCTTTTAGTTCTCCACATGTGTATCGCGCCAACGTTTTTTTTTTTTAACTTTTTCGAATTCCACTGATTTCATAATCTCCAACCTGCTCTGCATGTGTATAGCGCCAACGTTCGGATTGGGTGTGCTTTTTTTTCAATTCCACTTGTTCCGGGCTGATAGTTACTTTCCTTATTTTCTGAATTTGCACCTCGATTATTCTTTTTCTTCTTTGTCTCTCCAATGTTTTTGAGTCTCTTTTCTCCATGCTGCTTTCTTCTTTGCTTAGTCTTCTACATTTCATTTATAACGTACTGTCCTTATACGCTTTATATGCGCTGAGAGCCCTGGATCTGTGTGTACTCAAAGCCAAAACACACCAGAGTGTGTTGCTGCCCGTGCTCTTATTTGGTTGTAAGTAGGGCATGTCTTGCAAGAATCTCATGTTCTATGTCATTGCGAGACGGTCCTGGGTTAATCTCTTGGTGCCAAGTCTCATGTCTAAGGTCCCCGTGAGACGCTCCATGGCCAATCTCTTTAGTCCTTTAAGTGTCTTCCGTGATCTTAACGTGAAGATCACGTCTCGACGCCCTACTGTTTCTCTGCAGGGTTTTATTTTATAATAGAGAGATGTTTTTCACATTGTTTGCCATTCCCCAGCTTTAATCACCATTGTGTCCCATTCTATCATAAAGTTTTTTCTCTCTATTATGCATGAAAACAACAGATTCAATTTTTTGTCGACCATCACTACAAACTACGCAGGGTAAGTAATATGCAAAAAAATATTATTTTTGAGTGAACATTTCCTTTAAGAATGACGCATTACAAGTTTGTGGCACCCCAATCTCATTCCATGAAAGTGGCACTTTTGTATATTTGCTTATAATGGCAAGACCAAATCTCTTTAACAAAGACAAAGAGCAGGCCTATAAATATTCCCAAGCATTGTGTGATTCCCTATAGTGGTTTAAACTTGGCACATTTGCAGTAAAAGACTAGGATGGTAGATGAGTAAAAGTCTGTTTGAAAGTCTCCATACGGAGAGGAGATTAGAAAGCAGATTTATTGACTCATGGCCGACTCCTTTATGCAGTTTATTACATCTCTATTAATTACATTTACAGCAATGAATTTCGCGGCCTCTTGAGCAGAGTGCAGACAAAACTCCGCATTTGCATCGGAAAAGGGTTTGGCGGTGAATATCAATGCAGTCTGTCACATTTCCTCTTGTCAGCGCTGATAAAACAGGTTTCCTCTTTCATCGCCCCTGCTAATAATTTCACTAACAAGTAATTCAGGCCTCCTCTGACTTTGAGGTATTTCAAAGTCTTCATCTAGCCCCTGCTTTGTATTCTTCTGCTTTTTAAATTACTGGGGCATTAAAAAAGGAGGAAGTTGTGTAACTTATACAAAAAGAATAAAGATCAAGACTTGTTCTACACCTCTCATAACTGCACTCCTGTCAGCCATAATTTCATTAACTGTAAATATCCTATGGGCATGAAGCTGTGCCCCATGTGTACTCCCTAGCAGTGCCTACTGCCATGTTGTGTGCACAGCAGCCCTTCTTCCTCCATTAATACCTCACCTGCCTTTTCCCTTTTGGCACACACTAATAGGTTACTTTTGAGAGCCCATTTGTATTAATTATGTATTGTACATTCCTTCATGCATCACTCGAACTTGCCATTCAAATTACAGCCTTGAGCTCCCAAGACAAGCTGTTGCTCATCCTCACATTAAACCATTTCACTGAATGATGCTGCTAGGCAAACCTCAAAATATGACTGACAGTGTTCACCCATGATTCTGCTTCTGTTGGCCTGGCAAGGAATGGACATGACAGGGCAACGCTGAAGAAGAGCAACAAGCGTGAGTCAGACTCCATTGTCTTGTTAGGGCAGGTGATTCAATGAAGCAAAACAAAAAAAAAATTTAAACTATATCCCATTTCAGAATTTAAACTCTTGAATGTGTTGGTGAAGACCTAAAAAATATAAATAAATATTAATAGTCTCTGCAGTGGATTGCACAAACATCTGAAGATTATTAGTCAGGACGATGACGATGATGATAATATACTTTATTAATCCCCCAGAGGAAACTGTCTTTTCACACAACATGTGAAGTTCAAAGCGAGGGGTCAACCATTGTACAGGATGAAAGGAGCATAAAACAGAGATTTAAACGTTTTCTCCTTGAAGTCATCATTCTTAACATGCAGTAATTGTGGAGCCTGAGTATTTTAATAAAATGCTGAACTACAGTAAGTATCCTCTTTAATAAAATGATAAGTGTCCATCCATTTACTACGTCTCTGGAATTTCAACAGCTGGCACACCACAAACATTTGTAGTAAAAAACTGAAATTTGGAACTTTGTGTTATTTGTGCATCTTTATTTTGTAAAGATGTTATTTATTTGTACTCATTTTTTACTTTATTATTTGGAAATAGCAGAATTTGCACATTTCTATATATTTTTTTAACATTTCTAAAAAATAAACCATTTATTATAATCAAACAGTTACTTAGTACTTGAGTAGTCTTTTCACCAAATACTTTTTTACTCTTACTTGAGTCATTTTTTGGATGACTACTTTTTACTTCTACTTGAGTAATATTATTTTGAAGTAACGCTACTCTTACTTGAGTACACTTTTTGGCTACTCTACCCACCTCAGGGGGTGCCCGTCCCCCTCCCCTCGGCCCGCTGCATGTCTCTCAGATTCGCACAAATAAATCGGTACCGCAAGCGAACTATGATACATAGCGCAATAAGAGAGGCAGCAAAATCAACCGGAAAGTTCAAGCAAATTCTAGAAAAAAAAACAGATCTAAATCCGTTAAGTAGTTCTCTTGAGAAAAGCAGACAGACTTACAGACAGACAGACGTCGGATTTGTATAAATATAGAGATGATACAAAAGGTGTATTACTAAACTCATATTAACAACCAGCCAACGTATCCAGCATTGCCTGGGTATACATTTGTATAATGGGTTAAAGTAAATAAGCAAATATTTATGTGTTTTTGTCATTGCTGAATGTCCCATCTGTCATCTACACCTCTTCATCCATTTGTCATCTCTCAGGAGCCCAGCATTTGTTCTTTTTGTGTTTAGTTGGATTATGTAATTGCTCTAACTACTCATGTCTGAACCATGAGTGCTATGTCTTTGTTAGTTGTGGTTTACTGTGGTGTCATGAATCGAAGTTTATTCCCACATTAATAAACTGGATGGCTTGTTGAATAATTGAATCATTGATATGGCATGTAAGCTGGGCAAAGCTAAGGGTTTTCATGCTGTTTCCTCTCTTGAATCTTTGTTCATGAAGAAACTTTTAAAACATTGCCTTTTCTTGTTGGTTGTGTTAACTTTAATATACCTGGAAAATTTAATGAACATCCACTCAGCTATTCTGGAGCAATGTGATTTTTGTGGTGTGGTGTTTTTGTGCCCTCCAGTTATGACTCCCTGGTCTGTGACATCTGTATTTTAAATAAAGAATAATAATTTTGTGGAAGGAGACATTGCGATTGCCATTGAATGATGTCTGATTCCTGTCACTTCCATTAAAAATGTAGTCTTCATTATAAGTAGGGCCAAACCTAAAGAAAATGGCAAATTTATTACCACTGGATGAACCATTTTAGCATGATAATAGGGTTTTGGGTTTGCATTCCTTATTTCTTGATGGAACTTTGGAAAGCCTTTAGGTTTTAGATATGGAGCTGCATCAACAGTAATAGGTTTGCAAAATTTCATGAAGTTTCAATCAGTTGCTTCAAAGTGATGCATCTTTTGTGTTCTTACCACCCAATGAAGTTTTAAAATATTGTGTAGCCTGAATTTTAAGTTGCTTCAGCTTTATTTTACACTCAAAAATTAATGTCGATATTTTAAATTGGATCAACAGCAACCCACCTGCAAAATTTTGTAAAAATTCCCTCCACATTTTTTACATGATTAACTAACAATCAAACAGAATAAATGAGATGTAAGAGTTTATTTGATGTCTTTAGTGTGCAAATTACATCAAGCTAACCTGAAAAACTCAATAAAAGGCAGAGGGTATTATGTGTTTAGTTATCTACTTGTAGCAGTGCTACAGATTAATGGACTCCATTTCCCAGCAGCCCCAAAGGTATTGCCCTGATTGGCCATCTGCAACTGGCACAGAGCACTGCTGGGAACAAGATGAGCCTGCAGGAACTTTTAAAATGAGTTGGCTAAACAGCAAAAGACCCTCGTTGTTTTGTGTTCATATTCACCCGTCTGTCTCGCCTCCAATACCACCTGTGGAGTATCGTTTCTATTGTGGTTCGTTGAACCTATAAGGATGTACAGTATGGACCATCTCATGCCTGCCTGTCATGTGAGTAGTGTTGGATTGGTCATCGTGCTTCATTGGAAGGAGCCCTCCCCAAATCTCATCACCCCTCAGCGTATCAGGACTACCAGTAGGACTGTTTATTACATTACTTATGGAAAGCTGTTGCCTGGATCGTCATCTTTTTCTCCATACCACTTCTTCCATTACTGCTGCATTTGGACTGAGTTAAGGAAGGGGTGGGTTACCTGCTTATTAGATGTTAAGATTTCCTTTTCATTTAATATTTCACTAAGTTATTTATTCGATTTACTGTTAATTCGTGTCTCTGTGTGTGAGTGGTGCGAGTCAAACCAAGGCTGGGTGCTTTCCTGGGATCCCAATAAAAAAAATAAACAAATCACCGTCCCATCGATGGTGTGAATCTGAGTGGCACCGGACTGCTACAAACTACAGTGGACCCTTGACTTATGAACTCAATTCATTCATGAGGGCTGGTTGTAACTCAAGTTGGTTGTAAGTCAAGACTATTTTTCCCATAAGAAATAATGGAAATACCCATAATGCCTTCCGAACCTCCCACAGCAACACTTACTTAACCTTTTCATAATAAAAAAGGGTTGTGTAATGTGCATAATTTGCCAAAACACCAATAATTTTTCTAATGTACTAACCAAAATGTTATAAAAAGTGCCTAGCCTACCAGAAACAACAATTTCATACTAAACTCACCAGTTAATTTGACATCTTTGGGTTGCAGGAAGGGAGGAGGCGGAGGAGAATGAAATGGAAGGAGCCTCCTTATACAAATCTTTTCTTTGTAAAATTGTCGAGATGGTGGATTTCGACATGCTGTACATATTAGCGAGATCGGTCACACGAACACCACTCTCATATTTCCGCACAATTTCCTTCTTCGTTTTGATTGTGATTGCTTTCTTTACCTTCGTTACCTTCTCTTCCTTCCTTAGCAATTATCGAAATAAATTATATAAATCACTGCACTGACCGAAATTACGTCCACAAACACATGTATCTGGGCTCCGACTGACGCTTACGAATGCTCGCTGCTGTTTGTTTACAATCGCACAAGCAGATACACGTGACCACATTCGGGTCATAATGCAAGACGTTGGTCGTAATTCAAAAGAAAAATTTTGGTTGTAAACCAAGTTGTTCACGTGTCAGGCCGGTCGTATATCAAGGGTCGACTGTATATAATAAAACACTAAGGTCTCTGTGTGTTCTGCCATTTAGGGCAATACAATTGCTCATTTTGGTTTTAGTGATGCAATTGAAAAAGGAAGTGCGAGGGTTAGAAACTTGTTGAAGAGACATGGTATAGGAGGCATGCTGAAAGAATCGTCTTTAAACACAGGAAGTGTAAAGATGGAGTCAAGCAATGTGCCTCAAAATAATGATAGAGTCTGAGAAGCAGGCTTTATGGGAATGCACTTAGTAGAGGGTGCACCAATGAAGAGGTTCAGACACACGTAAATACTGAGGAAAGGTGTAGAAGGTATGTGAAGGGCAAGAGATAGCAAACACTTTTAAATTATGCTGTTGCCTGTCTTCGACAGGTAGTGTGGTTAGTATGGGTTAAACCAGAACATCTTAATTTGCAGTATCTGTTGTATGGAATTAGTGATATAATTCTTTCAATATCAAACCCATCACTGTACTCAAGTAAATTCAAAGTTCCATTTCCTTTTCCCACAGGAGAGTGTGTAAGTGATGCCACTGGGCCCAAGTAGCACTGCACAATAATTGTCGAGTGGGTGTGTATGTCTTCTTTCAGAGATTTTGACATATTTCTGGACCACATGTTTTGAGTGTTTGCATCGGTAAGACATTCATTAATAAAATTTCATTGCACCTCTTTATTGTTTCTGCAGCTCTGCTTGTTGTTGATAGTATTTAGCATTATTGTGTTTACCAGATGAATGTACTCACATTGATTCCATTCAACTACTGCCTTCTGTGGGTGGTTGTCATAACCTTCTAGAGGCCTTGTGTTTTGTCATATTAAGGTCCTAGTATGATCTTATCTCCCTTTATAATCTTTATTATGTAGACCATTAAAGTACCAGAGCAGTCAAGAGAAAAAGGTTACATATTAATGCATGAATTATAGATTACATGCTCAAAATACCAGAATGAAATGAGTGTTAGTAAAATAACAAAACCTGATAATATGCAGTTCATTTTACATCCAAAAACTTTACTACCAGGTGGCTCTCTGTCTTAGTATGTTGAATTGTGGTCTGGCCTGGAACCTTGGATTGAAGACGTAGCAGGCATGGACTGTCTACATAGGGCAGACAAGAGAAAGATTACATGGCCTGGCTTCCTCCATGGATGGAAAATGGCACAGAGAGAGACAGAGAAAGAGAGAGAAGGAGAGGGAGAGGGGGAGACCAAACTTATGCCAGTCATTTGGTTTCTTGTCACACTTTATTGACCAATGGCTCATCGTAGTTCAGAGTGACTCTTCTGATTCAGTGACCAATCCAATTTAACCATAACTGTAGTCATATAATCTGCTAAAACAATGCCTTTGTCATTTCCATACAGCCTTGCACCTACTCTGATAAATCCTCTCCTCTCCCTATCACAGATGGGGTTCTTCTTATCATTGACAATATGCCTAAAACACTGGGGGGAGGAAATCAAAATGGCTTATTTTTTCAGAGCTGCTTTTTTTCTTTAAGTCACCAATTTCTTAAATGACATTATAATATGCAATTATCATAATGTTAGATATTGCAAATACACAGCATAGTGAAACAATGGTAAAAGAACTTTAACAAACCAATGATTCAGGAAACAAGTGTAATTTTGGGCCGCTAACTACATTCATTGCATATTTGCTAAGCATATTTTAATCACCAATACACCTTGTCTCTAACTACGCATAATATAACTTGTATCTTAATGGGACTGGGAATTCAATTGGTCTATGGCCCTGAAGTGTTGCAGCAGATAGAGTTCAGTCACTTGAGTCAAGTAAAAAGGACCTCTTTGTAACTCAGGCTTTGACATTGCCCTCACCATCCACCTCTCTGAGTTGGTTCTTTAGCATTTAAGCTGTTAATATTGTTTAGTTCAGTTTAGGTTTCCTGGCCTTGAATCTTAGTGGATGTTCTTCATTATCCATAGGGACTTCATGTTTCAGATGTTGAGTGTTTACATTTTTAAAAAAATTATTTAGCGCAATGGTTCTTAAACGTTTTTGTCACGACCCAGTCTTGCCCTTCTTGGTGTCTTCTACACCCCGTCCATGATAATCGTTAGATCGACACCAACAGTGATTGCGGAGTGGAGTTCCCCCTTGAATATTCGATAGTCACAGTTGGTGAGGAGCCTTTGACATCCATAATGGTGGGGTGGGGGGTCCACCATGGAGAATTGCTGTCAACAATCATAGAGGAACAATGTCAAATGCCAAAGTGCCCAAGGTGACCCATCGTGAGACACTTGGAACACTGTACATGACTCCCATTTTCCCATTGAATACAACTGTGAGTTATGACTCCGCGCGACCCAAAATCGCAACCCGTAGGTTAAGAAGCTGTGATTCAGAGTATAAAGTTTAATGATCACTGACTTGGACCATTTTTCTTTGCTTTAGATTTCAAATTTAGGGTTCATATGAGTTTGCCCTTTGAGATAATTATTATTTTCTGTTTCGATCCTCCCTAATATCTCTTACATTGAAGTTCTTTTGTTTAATTGTTAGTTTCTGCTATTGGGGAATTATTATTCTAATGGTTCATTTCTCTTGATTTTATTCCTGTTCCAGTTCTTGTAATTGTTAATTTAAACCTTTTAGCCTTTTTCATTTTAATTATTTCCTAATAAGTATAATTACATATATAATTAGTGGTTGGTGTGCTGGATGGTTTAGACATTTCCTGTCGTGTAAACGAATAGCGCTAATAAATCCTAGATTGAGATTTTCTTTAATGTTTACCAAGTCATTTAAAAATTTTAAGTGTCAGGCTCACACTGAGTGACTGTATCTACAGAAGCAGTCACTCACTCAGCATGGCCTCCCGACTTTGACTTCCAAAGTGCAGTGCTTGGCTGGCAGACCAAGCTAAATTGGAAAAAACATGTCAGGATGAGCAGAAGTTATGATAATCCAGTTAAAAGGGAAACATATTTTTGCAGCATGTAAACCAAAAACAGGCTGGAGGTGAAAACACAGGAAAGTAAAAACAAACAGTCAGGGCGTCGACAATGCTGCACAAAAAGTACAAAGCATCCAGCAGGAGTCGACACCTCTGGTACAGTAACACTAGCATGGGTGGCTTTCACAAAGGGCGTATTTTGGAATAACATTAGAGCACTGAAAATAGCCAATGGGCTGCTGTTAATTTTATTAACTTTTCATGTGATTGCTGCAACATTAACATTGATAAGCGACACTGCCAAATGGGAAGGAATTATGAGAGGTAGATGTTGAAGTTGGGCTGGTGTTGGAGCCACAGACTTATTATAAAATTAAGGTTATGCTATCATAACAATAACAATTAGTGATATTCTTAACAAATTAACTTTGTGGTCGAATCAATGGATTTTCGTTCTGGCTGGAATGGATCCTATTCCCTTGCCTGGGCAAGAAGCCAACATACTGGGTAATCAGAGGCAGGATGCCCCCTCTCTCTGCCAGGAGGTGGACATGACATGACAACATGGACAGACTGGCATCCCGGTGGGATTCAACAGTAGATTCTTGCCTAGCTGGGAGGCCAGATTTGTGAATGAACATGGAGAAGCAGCATATCAAGACTGCATGCACCTCTGTAGACCCCCACAGTGCATACTGAAAATTGTAGTCCAATGGGGCAGCCCCTCTGGATTCCATAGGCGCTGCCAGGAGGTGCTGCAGAAAATGGCTGTTCCTACTTTGTGAACCTTATATTTGACCCAGAAGTGTCCTGAAGTTGGAAGTACTCCTGGGTCCTGCTATAAATGAACTACCTCACAATCATTGAGGAGTTGAAGTCAGGAGGTAGGGAGCAATGCTTGCCAGGAATGGTATGGAGAAAGACTATTGGAAATTGTGTTTGGAAATGCTTTGTAACCATGGCACTATATAGGCGCCTGATCCGACACAGATGGACACGGAGGCACGTATAAAACAAACAAAGACTTTATTTTTCTTCACCCGTGGGCGCATGTCTTCCCCGTGACCCACAGGCAATACACAGTCCCAAACACCACAAAAGGCCCACAACACAGTTTTCTCCTTTACCACCACTCCTCCTCAAGCTTAGTCCTCCTCCTGCCGACTCTGGCTCTCGAGTGTTGGTGGCTGGCCCCTTTTATAGCCCACCCGGAAGTGTTCCAGGTGTTTGACCACCTGATCCCAAATGCTTTTCCGGGTGGGGCTGAAAACTTGTCAAGCCTGGCTGTTGAATCCAGACAGCCCCCCCCTAGCAGCCACCCGGGTCCCAACCAGGCTGTGGAGGACTCCATCTCCCATGGAGCCCGGCGGGAGGTTGGGGAATCACCGTCGGCCAGGGAGGCTGCCACCAAGCGTCCCGGGGGAGGTATTGAGCTGCCCATGGATGCTCCCCCAGAACATAGGCAGCAGGGGCATCGGCCACTCGTCACAGCTTGTAGTGGAGGGAGAACCTGGAAATGGTACTTTGCATAATAAATTAAACAGTTTATTTGAACCCTTGACTGTTTCCGTGCACTTGTGTCTGGAGTCTGGGGTTCTAGGACACCTCCTTGTGGTCACACCTTATA